>NC_044565.1:27121261-27143761 GCF_007565055.1 Rhinopithecus roxellana
GATGCGCCTCTTCAAACCATTAGGTGTTAGTCTGCTTTTCTATTTTTTCCCCAAAGCTTAGAAAACTCATTGTATCAGACACCTTTTGTGCACTTGTTTGCATTTTCTCAGCCTCACTTGTCTCTTGCTCCAACTTTGCAGAACCCTGAGTGAATTCCGCCAGGTACAACCTGACATCACCTTGTCCCTTGCCCTCTAATCAGCCTTCTTGCTCCCCACCCAGGGCTTTCTAGTTGAACTGTAGCAGGCACCCCCGCCCACTCCTCCACGCCCACAAGTAGTAAACTTCTAACAAAGGAGAATGGGAGCCAGTGGATATATTCTTTACCTTTCTCCCCCATGTGGTATAATCCTGAAATGCTGTTCTGTGACTTCTCAAGCAGTCACAGTTAGCGGTGGCCAGTTCAATGGCGCATCAGTATGTTGGCCCCCACTTGTTCCTCACTCCTGCTTCTGAGGGTTGCACTCTCTACTAACATGCTAGCATACAAATCCTGGGACCCCAGGATTCTTTCTGGGACCCCAAGCTATGTCTGCTCTAGGGAGAAATAGCTTACATGCCAAAGGAATTGCAGGGCCCAAGGGCACATGTGCAGGAAGGGAGCTTGTGGGTGTCTGACTGGGGAGTAGTGTGTGGAATAGAAGCCTGGACGGGAGGATTTACTAACATGGGGGCACTCACCTGTGACTCTGGACTTGATGTTTTGGCAATAATTTTTGGAATCAACACAGAAAGCCATGGGAACTGCCTCAGCTTCACTCCTCCTAGTACCTCCTCCTCCCCACATTATTGCTGATTTCACTATTTCCTGGGGGGCCGATTTTGCAGCCTGATGGTCTCACATTGCAGGGGTTTGCCCAGAATGCAAAGTAGCTGCTAGCTGGTATTTGCTGTGCCTTGTTTTTCTGAGTCCATAGGAGGGAAGAATGCTGTACTCTGCTCTACATTTTCTAACACATCCTCCTTTCAGCCCCAGGAAAGATGCCTCCCTTCTCTGTGCACAATCTTGGCCAGCAGCCTCAGGAGGCATTGAGGATGTAACTCATGGAAAGTATGATGTGGCACTGTCACAGAGGCTCAGGGTTTCCAGCTGGGTTTGTAGCATCCCAGAAGGTGGCAGGAATTCTGTTCCAAATTGGATCTCAGAGTTCGAACCAGGTCCTAGATATCCCTTCTGACCAAGCCACAGAAATGAGAGTGGGGAAAACTAAAGGAACGTCCCAGCAAAGCAGCACACCCTCTCCTTGCTCTGATGCCACCCACAGCTAGCCCAGTCCTAGCTAAAGTTGGTGTGAATAATTATCACTTTCTCTCCAGTAACGGTCCTTCCAGCTCATTTACCCAGTAGTAGAGATTCAGATTCAGCATTGTCTTTTTTTTTTTTTTTTAAATCAGCCTCTAGGATTTTTCTATTACTTTTCTTGATCGTTTTAGTTTCATGCTTCAGTTGTTCATGCTTCTATAACTGCATCTGCATTTTCTTCTCCAGTCCCAGGCTGATCTCACACAATATCATCAGTGTTAGAGCATTAGAAGGAAAAAAAAAAGCTCCAAGTAGATTGAGGGACAGAAAAAGAATGAGACATGATACAACATCTGGGCTCTCAAAAGGCCCTCCTGCTTAAACTTCCTGGTTTGCAAAGGAATTTACAGACCGAGTGTATTCACATGTTTTCATTTGCGTGTATCCCCTAGCCTCCTTCTTAGTTTTGAGACAATTAGAAAGATTTTTCCCAGCTTGGTGTTCTTCCCGATGGGCTTCCAGGAGCAGCCCTGACTTTCCTAGGACTTGTTGAAAAGGTATGATTTTTTATTACCTTGAAACCTAGTTGATGAAAACAAACGAATATGTGCTTAACCTCTCTTAGCAATTTTTCATTTGCTTTTATTCAGAGACTCAATCCTGAGAGGTAATCAGAAAATTGCACCAGAGAGGAGATGGACTACTACAGATGCCCTCTAGTCTCTAAGAACTATGGCCACATAATTGTTTTCACTGTACTTGATGATAATTCCTGAGAGAAAGAGAGGATTATGTAAGAGAAAAAATATTTCTAATCCGTAAACAAGCCTATGCAAGCAAGGATGAAGTCTCCATTTTACCACATATTAACCGTGCTACACTGGGTAGATTGTTTAACTCTCTGAGGTTTCTTCTGTCAGTTGCAAAACTTTGTTGCTCTGTTGCAGGGTTAGAGTTTGTTAAGTTGCTCACACAGAGTGCTTAGTAGGTACACAGTAAATGGTTGTTTTTATTAGGCAGCAGGGCACTTTGTGTATCTGTTGATGCTTTCCTGCTTAGTGTCTGCAAATTTACAGTCTTCTTTTTTTTTTTTTTTTTTTTTTCTGAGACAGAGTCTTGCTCAGTCGCCAGGCTGGAGTGCAGTGGCGCGATCTCGGCTCACTGCAAGTTCCGCCTCCCAGGTTCACGCCATTCTCCCGCCTCAGCCTCCTGAGTAGCTGGGACTATAGGCGCCCGCCACCACGCCCGGCTAATTTTTTTTTTTTTTGAGGCGGAGTCTCGCTCTGTCGCCCGGACTGGAGTGCAGTGGCCGGATCTCAGCTCACTGCAAGCTCCGCCTCCCGGGTTTACGCCATTCTCCTGCCTCAGCCTCCCGAGTAGCTGGGATTACGGGCGCCCGCCACCATGCCTAGCTAATTTTTTGTATTTTTAGTACAGATGGGGTTTCACCATGTTGACCAGGCTGGTCTCGAACTCCAGACCTCGGGTGATCCTCCCGCCTTGGCCTCCCAAAGTGCTGAGATTACAGGCGTGAGCCACCGCACCTGGCCACATGGCCCAATTCTTATACCATTGTCAACCTTCATAAACCTGGAGGGGTCAGTAGGGCAGGGGGAGGGTTGGCCCAGGGGTCCTATGGCCCAGGGAGGTTGGGCCGATTGGGAATGACTGTTCCCATTATAAAATAACACAGGGTGGTACAACAAACAAACAGCATGGCCGTCTTTATTTACAGTTTTGATTTGTTTCCATCATGGATTGTTTTTGGCATTCATTTTTATTTTTTAAAAGATTGCATTTGACAGTGGCTCAGGCCTGTAATCTCAGCACTTTGGGAGGCTAAGGCTGGAGGATTACTTGAGTCCAGGAGTTCAATTCCAACTTGGACCGCATAGGGATACTCCGTCTCTCCAACAAATTTGAGAAGAAAAATTAGCCAGGTGTGGTGGCATGTGCCGGTGGTCCCAGGTCCTCAGGAGGCTGAAGTGGGAGAATTGTGTGACAGAGTGAGACTCTGTCTCCAACAAACAAACAAACAAGCAAAAGGACTGCATTAAAATTGTCTGTGTCTTGATTTTAGAGTTCTTTGATGCTACATTGTTGGGCCTGCAGTGGCAGCCTCCCATGCCTCACCTTAATCTTGGCTTTGCTTTGTTGCCACGAAAATTTGAGGAGAGAATGGTCTGTTTTAAAAAATACCCGACTGCAGTGAAGTGAGTGATGAGACTATAAGGGTAGGAACAACAACAAATGATCACTAAACTGAACTGCAGGACCAAGGAGAGGAATTTGATTTTCTCTTCTTTTGGGACAGGGTCTTGCTCTGTCACTCAGGCTGTAATACAATGGTACAATCATAGCTCACTGCAGCCTTGAACTCCTGGGCTCAAGATACCCTCCCCCCTCAGCCTCTCAAGTAGCTACGACTACAGGTGCGCACCACCACGCTCAGTTATTTATTTATTTATTTTCATAGAGACAAGGTTTTGCTATGTTGCCCAGGGTGGTCTTGAACTCCTGGGCTTAAGTGATCCTCCTGCCTCGGCCTCCCAAAGTGCTGGGATTATAGGTGTGAGCCACCACACCCAGTTGTTTTTTGTTTTCTCCTCTGAGAAGAAAAGGGTGAGGGAGAGAGGAAGGATGGATTGGGAAAACAGGGCCACTGATCTGCAGAGAGGCTGTGCTGGGCGAAAGGGGATATAGAACACTCCCTGGTCATGTCGCCCACAGAGGTTGTCATAATAATGCTACTTACCCTTCCATTTGAAGAGGTGTGTGTCATTGGGGTATAAACCATCTTTGTCTCATTGAAATTTTCAGTTGAGGCCAGGAGTAGCGGCTCACGCCACACTGCTAGGATTACACCTAGCACTTTGGGAGGCTGAGGTGACAGGATTGCTTGAGCCCAGGAGTTCAAGACCCCTGTCTCTACAAAAAGTCAAAAAATATGGCGGGAAGATTGCTTGAGCCTGGGAGGTCGAGGGTACAGGGAGCCATGATTGCACCACTGCACTCCCACCTGGGTGATGGGAGTGAGACTCTGGCTCAACAAATAAGTAAATAAGAAATCTTTAGTAGATTATGTTAAACCTACATATGTTTTGGGTTGCAGAAATAAACAGGCTGCTGAGTTCATGCTTAGTGGATGTTGTGAGGAACAGATCAACTTCAGCAGGAGCCTGGAGGCAGAGGGTCCGAGACAACTTGACCTCCTAGGAGTTCACAGAAATCATGGGAAAGTGTTTACTTTTCCATAGAGCAAGTAAGAAGGGGTTTGAGTTAGTCTTATCTAAATGTTGAGGGGCAGGGAAGGACTCCCAAATCTTCTGGTTTCCTGAAAAATCTTCTGGAAGAAATTCAGGAGACTAAGTTCTAGATAGGGTTGTGACTTGATTCTAGCAGATGCTCCTGGGATTGCAGATTTGCTAAATGTTTTTCTGTTTCTGTTTCTCGTCTTCACTGTCTTATTAATATGTATCATGAGCTTGCAGAACATAGTAAGTAGTCCCACCTGCTTGCTCCTTTTTCGTTTTACACGACCTCCCTGCCAACTTAAGTATGTCCACCTGGGCAGGCAGGAAGAACAGCACTGCATGCTGTCTAGGCATTTGTGTGTGACTGGAGGGTATCAGTACCCCTCTGTCCTGTCCTGGAGTGTGCTCCTCCCTAACCTGGGCAAGGGAGGCAATCAGGGAACACAGCATTCTCAGGCATCCCGGGGTCTCTCCACCACCATTCCAGTTGAAACTCCACTTGGAGAAGAAGGGAAAGGTGGTCCTCCAGCCTGTCTCCAGTGGAGCTCGTGGCAGAGTGGAAGTGGGTAAGTCCTTCCCCTTCCTGGAATCCGCCTGCTACTCTGGTCTCTGCTCCATAGACCTCACAGGACTATTAGACAAGTTTATGAAATTTTTACTGACGAGATAGGGGATCTGAGAATGGCAGCTTGGTGTGAGTTTTATCTTACTTAAAGTTGCACAAAGATGGGGAGGTCTTTGCATGCTCAGAACTTTGCTAGGAGAGTGTTACCTGATCTATATCCCTCTTTCTCGCTAGCCCCCAGTCCCAGATAGCACCCCTGCTTCAGATCACCGAGTCAGGCGCACTCATGAGCAACACTCCGTGGGGTTCAGGCAGCAATTCTGCTTATTGGGGGCTTCCTGCAGTTGCAGTAATGAACAATGTCTCAGAGCCTTTTGCAAGGCCCTGGGGCGGCGGTGGGGTGGCATCTGTTCCTGTGTGTGAAGTTTTATGTGGATCTTTGGAATACAGTTCTGTGTTACTACCAAGAAGGTTCAGTGCCTGATTTTCTTACTCACCTCCTCACCAATGTAAGCATTCATTTTTTCTTAGAAACACACAGTTCAGTTTCATGGGAGGAGGGACGTTTATCCATTTAGCATGGCTTTGACTTTGCAGTTTTTAGAGTAGGTTCAATTGTTATGGCACTTTCCTGCTTTCCTCAGCCTGGCTTGTTTTAGAAAGAAACCACATCTACTTTAAACAATATTATTACCAGTGAGGTATGGCATTAATTCTAATTACATTAATTCCACTTATCCCTTTGCCAGCGTACAAAACCTGCATGGTTTGGGAAAGAAGAATATTTTGCCATCTTATATACTGTATTAGTCTTTTTTGGGCTGCTGTAATGGAATGCCATAGACTGGGTGGTTTATAAAAACAAAAATTTGTTTCTCATGGTTCTAGAGGCTGGGAAGCCCAAGATCAAGGTGCTGGCAAATTTGGTGTTAGGTGAAGGCCTACTTCCTGTTTCATGAATAGATGTCTTCTTGCTGCATTCTCAAATGGTGGAAGGGATGAGGGCTCCCCAGGGCTTCTTTTGTAAGGGCACTAATCCCATTTGCAAGTGCTCTACCATCATGACTTCATCACCTCCCAAGTGCTTCACCTCCAAACACCATCACCTTGGGCACTAGGATTTAACCTATGAATTTCAGGAGGACACAAATGTTCAGTCTATAGCACATACCTTATCCAAAATAAAAGTATTTATAAGCACACAAATTTGGTCCATCACTATTTTGGACATGAAGTAGAAAAGCTCCAAGTTGATTATTTCTTCTTGGAGGAAATTAAACACAAAACAGAATTATAATACAGCCTTGTCTTCCTCAATTGACCCTTTTGCACTTAATACACTTCTATCACACACCGTACCCCACTGGGGATATGCTGTATCAGCCAAGACATTCTTCTTTTTGTTCCCAGAATGTACTGTGTTTATTCCTTTACAGCTGAATAAAATCTCTGCTAACAGCAGAACCTACAAGCGTATTTCCTTTGCCATCCAGAGAAGATGTACTCCATCTCCCAAAATGATTGGTTTGAATTATGTTGCCTCTCTTGACATTTATCAGACATTTCTAACTTCTACCTCAAGACCCCCGTCCTTTCTTCTGTGAAGAGATGACCATGATAGAATAGCCATAGTAATAAAAACAGAGTGTTTTCAGTGTGCCAGGCACTGGGAGGTGTCCTGGTTAAAAACAAAAGCTCTGGAGAAGGTCTAGTGTTTCAGTTTTGGCTCTGCCATTTACAAAGGTGACTTTGAGAAATAGCTTAAACTCTTTAGTTCACTCATCTGTAAAATGGGGATACTTACAGTATTCTCATGGTGTTGATGTGAAGAGTAAGTGAGTTTGTGTATGGAAAGCATTTATCATGGAGGTACATAGTGATTTCTCTGTACAAGTTAGCCATATTATTATAAATAACCTACCTGAAATCACAGGGCTATGAGTTGGCGCAGAAGTCCTGGAGCCAACTCATATCACTGCCCAAAATGAAATGTTAGTCTTATTACTATTATTCATCGGAGGACCTTTCCGTTCTTAATGAAGGGGTGGCCTGCCTCTCCACACCTGTGGGCGTTTCTCGTTAGGTGGAACGAGAGACTTGAGAAAAGAAATGAGACACAGAGACAAAGTATAGAGAAAGAAAAAGTGGGCCCAGGGGACCGGCGCTCAGCATATAGAGGACCTGCGCCGGCCTCGGTCTCTGAGTTCCTTCAGTATTTATTGATTATTATCTTTACCATCTTAGAAAAAGGGAAGTGGCAGGATAATAGGATCATCGCAGGGAGAAGGTCAGCAGTAAGACATATGAATAACGATCTCTGTGACATGAATAAGTTTAAGGAAAGTGCTGTGCCTTGATATGCATATGCAAACATCTCCATAAACCTTTTTAGTGCATAAAGAGCAGCATTGCGCTAGCAAGTCCTACCTTTTGCCCTAAGGCTGTTTTCTCCCTTCTTAGTAAATAGAACATACAATCGGGTTTTACACCGAGATGTTCCATTGCCCAGGGACTGGCAGGAGACAGATGCTTTTCTCTATCTCAACTGCCAAGAGGCCTTCTTTCCTCTTATACTGGTCCTCCTCAGCACAGACCCTTCACGGGTGTCAGGCTGGGGGACGATCAGGTCTTTCCCTTCCCGTGAGGCCATATTTCAGACTATCATATGGGGAGCAACCTTGGACAATACCTAGCTTTCCTAGGCAGAGGTCCCTGCGACCTTTGTCAGTGAAGGTGTCCCTGGGTACTTGAGATTAAGAGAATGGTGATGACTTTTCACAAGCATACTGCCTTCAGGCACTTGTTTAACAAAGCACACCCTGCACAGCCCAAAATCCATTAAACCTTGAGTCACCACAGCACATGTCTCTTGCAAGGACAAGGTTGGGAGTAGGGTCACAGATTAACAGCATCTCAAATACAGAACAAGATGGAGTCTCTTATGTCTACTTCTTTCTATATAGACACAGTAACAGTCTGATCTTTCTTTTCCCCACACTTAAATTTCCATTTGGAGGACACTTCATTAAATGCTCATTTTTCTTGGTTGCCCCTTCCCCTCCTGACACGCTTACACTTATTCCACGCTGGAAGAAGAGGAATGATTCATCTGGTTGCTAAGTTTTGATGAAGGAACTGAGCATGGTGGCTCATGTTCCTCCTTCCTCTGTTTTGTCACCTGCCTGCAGAGGATTTACGTGCTCCTTGGCAGGCCCCTGGGAGTCAGAGGGTGTCCTCTAGGTGTCCAGGACTGCCAGTGCCTGGATGAATACATGTTTCTTTATCATATTTGGTATTAGTAAGCCCATGTGGCTACATGCCTGAGACATATCCTTCTACATAGGCCTTATCAGCAATAAAGCTTATATTTTGATATTTATCTGCTGGACACCTATGTCTATCTATTAATTGGATTCTGAACTCAGGCTTGGGAAAGGGAGGTACTACTTATTAACTCTTCAGACCCCACCAGTATCCTTCAAATAGACCATCAAGCTCTGTTGATTACCTGGTCTTGATTTCTCCTAAATTCAATTCTTCTCTCTGGCCTTTGTGCTGTTGCCTTGGTATAGAATCTTATCAGTACTGCAGCAGCTTTCTAACAGTTTTCATTGCTAATAGAGAATGAGATATACAGAGAATGAAACGTTTCTATTTCAGCCCATCCCTCTTCACCTCTGCACCTCTGTCTCAGCTCTAGAGTGCAGATATGACACTCCCCTACTCACAATTCTTAAATGCTTCCCTCTGACTCCAGAACAATACATTGCTTAGTGCTGAATACAAGGCCTTCAAGGCCTGGCCGCCCCTTCGCCTTCTTAGTCATATGTATGCCTTAAGCAGCCTCTGTTCCAATTAATTTGAGCTAGTTGTTACATTCTTGGACATATCAGGTTCTCCTTTACCTGCATGACTTTGCAGATACTATTTCCTCACTTTAGAATGCTCTTTCCCGCTTCTGTACCTGGCCACCATGAATTACTAAACTATTAGCTAACGGCCATCTTCTCCAGGAAGCCTTACCTTTCTACTGAGTACATTCTACTTGTGGGCATCTATGGCACTTACCCCGCAGAGGTGCAAATGTCTGCTTCACCTGTCTGCTCTGCTAGTTAATGAGCATCTTTAAACTGAGCACTTAGCTATAATGTTTTGTCCTGAGGAGGAGTCATGCATCTTCTTGTATCTTCTTGGTTCAAGTTGATGAACAGACAAATCACAGAAGAGGAAAACTAGCAGTTAAATAAATGTATAAAAAGCAACTCAACCTCAGGAGTGATTAGGAAAGATTCAAATTAAAACCACAACTGGATGCCATTTATACTTTTAGGGCTGACAAAAGTTAAAAAGCCTAGTAAGACCAAGTGCTGAAATAGATGCAGGCAACTGGTCCTGCCATACACTGTTGATGGTAGTGGCAATTAGAACAATCACTTTGGTGTAATTTTACAACATCTAGTAAATTTGAAGATGCATGTGTGCTATGACCCAACCATTCTACTTCTAGTTATATCCTCTGAACAAATTCTTGCACCAGAAAAGTACAAGTATGTTCATTGCAGCATTACTTGTAATTATGAAAAGTCAAAGGCATTTAAATATCCATCCACAGAAGAATGAATAATAAATCATGGTGCATTTATGAAGTAGAATATTATATAGCAGAGAACATAAATCAACTAGAGCTAAAGTTACCAACATGAATAAATTTCACCATGATGAGTGAAAATGCAAATTGTAAATTGATACTTACAATATACCATTTATTTAAAGTTTAAATGAGCACCCAAAACAATATAATACATTGTTTAAGTATACACGCATATGTAGTAAAAATATAAAGGAATAGTTGGGAGTAATAAACACCAAGTTCATATTTATGGCTATTGCTGGGAGGGAGTGGAATGCACATAAGGGATCTTAACTGTGTTTGTAATGTTTATTCTCAAACTGAGTAGTGAGGTCAAGGTCACTCTATTATCCTCTGTTGCTTGATGGTCTCTTGTAACTTATTTTTCAAATGAGCAAAATCTTTTATTACCAAAAGAAAAATAAAAAAAAACCCTGTATTTTGGAGTTGAATTTGAATTCAAATCCCTTTTCTTCTCTTTAGCAGCAAGGGCAAGTATCTTAACCCCTTTGGGCCTCAGTTTTCCCATCCATAAACTGAGAATAGTAATTCCTTATTCTGTAGGTTATGTTAGGAGCAAATGAGAGATTGCAAGCCGAACAGATAGCACAGTGTCTGGCACACATATTGAACATTCAACTAATGTTAGAATTGATGATAATTCTAGAAGGCTCTTTATATATGCATATTAAGTTTAAAGTAAAATAATGTCAGTTGTCAATAGCAAATACCTTATCAGTTCCCTTCCTGCCTATCCGAATTCCAAAACCTCAGCCTGAAAGATGGGTGATGCATTTAATTTTTCATGTTTAGCGTTTAATTAAGTCTTTCCCTGAGGTCATGACCGCATAGGTCAATATTGTTTTCAAAGCTAGGTTAATGTCCTTGACTTTTTAGATAATTTAGATAATTGAGATGCTTCAGGCAGAACCTGTCTAAATGTGTTGGACACGGACGCGAGTCCTGACACATTAAATGTTCTCTCTCTCTCTGTCTCTCACACACACACACACACAGACACACACACACTCTGCAGTCCATCCTGCACATTGCATTACACTTCTTGCTTTAAAGTATTTAAGTGGCTTTTGATTTCATCGCAAACTGAATCCCCTCAACCCAGATCAGCTCTACTGCCTGGCTTCTTTTCCAGCCTATCTTTGCCCCAGCAAAACCAAGTGATGTGTCTTGTTACACCTCCACACCTGTGCTGCTACATCACAGCCAAACGTAGAGCATGCTTGGAATGCGCAGGCCTCCTTGATAGTCTGACTTCCCATGGGCAAGATCAAGGAACAAAGGAACCAAGGAACAGTCCACTGTGCGTGCTACAGAAGAGAATAACATAAAAAGCAGTGTGGTAGAAAGAAGGCACATATCAGAAAGTTGGGGCAGAGTCAGGCAATATGCTGGACTTTTGTAATACATTTTGTAATAATTTCCTCCTACCATGAAATTGAACAATGGCTATAAAATCAATTATGAATATCACGAGTTAATGTTCTAATGAATTATTATAAAACTCCATGGAGGATCTAAAAGTCTAGTCAACAAATCTTTTTGTGCTGCAAACCTTGCCCAAATATTCTGGAGCCAGAAATCCAGGTTTTGAATCTCAACTCGCTCTGTACACAGGGAGGTTAAGTTACTTGTGACCTTTAGTAAATTACTTTACCTCTGTGACTCTTTAAGACGAGGGAAATTATAGTGCCTATTTCACAGGTTTATTGTGAAGGTTAAATGAGTTAATACGTGAAATCAAATAGTGCCCTAGTTACAGAAAGTGTGAAAATTGTTAACCATTCTTCTTTGCCTAATTTGGTTGGACTAGAAAAGGTTCTTAGTATCTTTTAATATAAGTTGTTTGTATTTTAGAAGCACAAGCATAATTTGATTGTTTTAACGGAATTACTGTTACATAGGCTGACAGGGACCACGAAGAAGCAGTAAGACCAGACAGTAGGCTTTTGAAGGAATCTAGGTGAGAGATGATAGTGGTTCAGACAGGATGCTGACAGGTGAGGTGACGAGAAGTCTATACAACAAAATCTACTAAATAATCTCTCGTCCCCCATTGCTTTGTGGTACCCAACTTTATCACAAATCAAGTGCCTTTGCATGTGTGTGCGAGTGTGTATTGTATGCATGCCTATGTGTGTGGTGGGTGCATGCGTGTGTGTATAAGTGTCTTTGAGCTGTACTCGATGTAGTGTATCTATCTGTTCTTCTGTGAGTACTATATGATTTTTAATACAAAGACTGTGATATGTGTTAGTATCTGGTAGAGTGAGTCCTTTTTTGTTCTTCTTTTTCAAAGTTGACATAGTTATGTTATTTTATTCCGCTGTATACATTTTGTGACTGACTTGATCACATTCCTCAAAGCAGAGATTGTATTTGGAATGATACTAAGTCTGTAATTAATTTGAAGAGAAATGTCATCATTATGTTGTTATCACTTCTATGCATTCATATCCTTTCCTTATGTCTCATAATTAAAATTTTAAATTAGTTCCCATAAAAATCTTTTGTGTTCTTTCTTAGGTTGATTCTTAAGTGCTTTGTTGTAAAGAGTATGTTATTTTCTATTTGATTAGGGCTGGAATAAAGAAATATTGATTTTCATACATTGATCCTGTTCTAGTAACCTTGCTGAGGTTTCTCATTAGATCCCATAATTTATCTCTATTTTATTGGGTTTTTACATTTTCTGCAATTGATTATAGTTTGGAACTGAAGTTCATGGTTCACTGCCTGAAAGTTGAAATTCTAATTTTAGTAAAAGGGCAAAATTCAAGGTCCCTTTTTTCATAAGGGTAAACAAAATGTACAATTCCAGGACCTTAGTGAAACGACAGCTAGGGATAATAACTATTTTTCCAATTATAATCACACCAAACCACATTCCCAAACACAGTATCTTTCCTAATGTTAATGATAACATTAGCAGCAATAAAAATACTAATCTTTCAATTTGTATATATTTTTAGCATAATAATTCAGAAGCATAAATGAATATATCAACCTTTCACATGTTTAAGTTACTATACCACAAGTAAATGTTATGTTTTTATTTTTTCTTTCATTAAGCATACTTGTCTTTGTTTATAACATAAACATCAGTGTCATATTGTTTTTCACTTTATTCACATATCATATACATTAATTTAACACAAGTCAGGATTCATAATTATATATTAATAGTAAAATTCACCAGATATTTAAATATTTAAATACAAGACTGAAAAAGGAATCTATTTTCAATTTTGTTTTATTTGAATATTCTTTCACATAAAGGAATTCAGGAATCCATCAGTTTTCAGCCAGTTTAGAATTATAACTTCAGGTTTTAAAAAAGGTCATTCATTTATGTGGACTTACAGGTAAGAATAATTGTGAATTTCTATGAGCAACTCAGACAACAGTTTATGTAGTCACATCACATTTTATTAAGTACAAATATTCAAACGGGATAGTAATTTAAAACACTTCTAACAGTAGAAACAATTTTTCAGCTTCATAAATTCCCAAGGGATGCCATTTCTAGTTGAGGATAGTCCAGTGAAAACGTTAGAATACTAGTTTGTTTTTAGACCATACGTAAGAACACACACAAATTCATTCACTGTGACATAATATTTTTCTGTTTAGGAGTTTGAAATATTCAAAGAAAAGGAATGACTTATATGCCAGGACATCTCATGAAAAATTAGAAGCACTATAAGTAGTCAAAACTAAGGAAATAATTACAAAACTATAGCATGTCAATGATGGAATATTAGGCAACCACTGAAATGTGAAAACCATACAGCATATTAAAAAGTATCTATGCTGTTGAGTAAAGAAGGAAAATCTATAAAAGCTGAATATAGCCAGCTGTGATAGTGCATGCCTGTATTCCCAGCTGCTTGGGAGGCTGAGGTAGGAGAATCTACTTGAACCTGGGAAGTTGAGGTGACAGTCAGTCATGATCACGCCACTGCACTCCAGCCTGGGGGATAAAGCAACACGTCTCAAAAAACAAATCAAAAGCAAACGAGCAAAAAAGTAAAAAAAAAAAAAACAAAAACAAAACAATAGTATCTTAACTATATTTTAAAATACAAGTGTTGACTGGGCCTGGTGGCTCACGCCTGTAATCCCAGCACTTTGGGAGGCCAAGGTGGGCAGATCTCGAGGTCAGGAGATCAAGACCACCCTGGCTAACACAGCGAAGCTCCATCTCTACTAAAAATACGAAAACAAAAGTAGCCGGGCGTGGTGGCGGGCACCTATAATCCCAGCTACTCGGGAGGTGAGACGGGAGAATGGCATGAACCTGGGAGGTGGAGCTTGCAGTGAGCCGAGATCGTGCCACTGCACTCCAGCCTGGGCAACAGAGCAAGACTCCATCTAAAACAAAAACAAAAAAAGAAACAAGTGTCTTTGGCCAAGTAAAAAATGAAATTATTAGTTATAGAGTGTTGAGATCATTAGAGAATTCTTCATTCTCCAAATTTACTGGGGTAGTAATAATAATAGTCACAAAAATATCTTGAGTATCTGCTTTTGTGGCAGGACCTATACTAAATACTTCATATACATAATTTCTCATCTTTGCAAAAATCACTGTCAGTGCTTCTCAAGCTTTAGTGAGCTTCAGGAGGGCTTATTAAAACACAGATTGCAGGCCTACCTCCCAGAATTTCTGATTCAGTAGGTCTGGGATGGATTTCAGATTTTGAATTTCTAACGAGTTCCTAGGAATTTTGATGCTGTTGGTCTAGGGACCACACTTTGAGAATCTCTGATTTATAACATAGGCATATTCCCCATGTTGTAAATGAGAAAATGAAGAGTCAGCAGTTAAATAACAAAGCTAGTAAGCTATAGAGAGAGGATTTACCACAAGTTTATCTAACTCTGAAGCTTGTCCTTTTTTTTTTTTTTTTTTTTTTTTTTTGAGACGGAGTCTCAGTCTGTTGCCCAGGCTGGAGTGCAGTGGTGCAATCTTGGCTCACTGCAACCTCTGCCACCCAGGTTCAAACAATTCTCCTGCCTCAGTCTCCTGAGTAGCTGGGAATACAGGCGCCTGCCACCGTGCCCGGCTAATTTTTGTTTTTTTTAGTAGAGATGGGGTGTCACCATCTTGTCCAGGCTGGTCTTGAACTCCTGACCTCGTGATCCAACTGCCTACGTACCCCAAATTGCTGGGATTACAGGCTTAAGCCACTGTGCCCAGCCAGCTTGTCGTTTTTACACTTTCTCCTATTGCTCAACCACCAAGTGTCTTAGTTATCTTGTTGAGTTCATCCTCCCAGGGTGCTGCATAACAGCTGACCACTCATTAGGAGGCTTCGTAAGATGTCATACGCTTGGGGGAGTCAAAGTTTTGCTTTTTGGGTTCCAAAACCTAGAAACTGAGATCTTGCTGGTATTCCTGAGTTAAAGTGGACTTAAGGGAAATTCCTCACATGAGCAAAGCTCTCAACAGGCTGATATATGAAGTCAGGACGCCGGCTTACTAAGAGAAATGTTATTACCACAGGACCAGACGTTCCTGGTTGGCCTGACTGGGCACACTTTTCCTGGAGATATGTCCCATGCATGAGAAACCAAATTATCAGAAGGCCACTTGGTGACGATGGAATCAAGTCTAAGAGATTTAATAATATAATTTAAATATTTCATGTCATAAGTCCCTGCTGGTGTGCCCCAGTGCATGTATTTTCACAAAAGAGAATCCACAGCAGGTAGATTGGTGTCTGAGCTGGACTGGGTAAAATGCTTCACTGATCCCCGGATGCTGCTCAAAGGGGCCTGACAGATTGGCTCTTAGAAGTCCCATCTTTCCCATGTTTTTTAGGACCAATTATATCTTCTTTCTGACTGATGGTGTTTTAGGTGTCTAAGTAGCTTCAATCTGATGAAAGTCAAGGCTTGTACATCTGGGTGGCATTTTTCTTTTCTTTCTTTTCTTTTTTTTTTTTTTTTGAGACGGAGTCTGGCTCTGTCTCCTGGGCTGGAGCGCAGTGGCCAGATCTCAGCTCACTGCAAGCTCCGCCTCCTGGGTTTACGCCATTCTCCTGCCTCAGCCTCCCGTGTAACTGGGACTACAGGCGCCCACCACCTCGCCCGGCTAGCTTTTGTATTTTTTTAGTAAGACGAGGTTTCACCGTGTTAGCCGGGATGGTCTCGATCTCCTGACCTCGTGATCCGCCCGTCTCGGCCTCCCAAAGTGCTGGGATACAGGCTTGAGCCACTGCGCCCGGCCGGCATTTTTCTTTTCTTGTTTTAAAAAAATTATTTCAACAAAAGCCACATTCAAGGCATTTTTCTTTCTAAGGTGACTTTGCATATGTCTTTGCTGATCTATTTTTAATTTATAACTGTAGTTGAGCTCTCACTGGGCAGTCATTTCTATCTGCAATGGCTTGATTTTTGGATTGCAGAAATAAATTCATAGAGGTACTGGTTTTCTTGGCTTTGAAAATGTGACTCCCAAAGTGCAGAGAAAGGGTAACATCTGGAGGACTGTTTAAGACCCTAGACCTGAGAGAGGTGATCAAAGGCAGAGACATTCTTGCTGTGGTCAGCAGGGCAAGATTTGGAATAAGAAGCATAAGAGATGCTCATCAGTGAAAACAGATTCGATGAACACATTCAGTTTGTTGGCACACGTGGATGATTGCCCTTGTGGAGGTCCTGGCCAGGGCATGCCCTTCACATGCTCTTATTTCACTCTGTAGGCTAGTAGTTCTGAAAGCGTGGCCCCCTTGAGCAGCAGCAGCAACCACTAGGAGCTTTTTGGAATACAAATTTACTGGCCCCACCCAAGACCCACTATATCAGAAACTGTAGGAATGAGGCCCAACGATCTGAGTTTTCCTAAGGCTTCCATGTGAGTCTGATGCTTGCTACAGTTTGAGAACCATGATCCTATACCTTTATGTCTAAGTTACTTGAAGAAGGAGCTCTCATATATTCTAAAATGTTCCATACATTCCATATGTGCCATCAATAGGCACAAGCAGGGCCCATCGTGCCTATTGATCTCTCACAGCAACTGGAGTTGTGGGTGAGTTCCCTCTTGGATTTGAGCTCTGCAAATTTATGTTTTGAACTTTCTGATTTTATTGAAGCAATTTCACTGGCCTGGGTCCAGGATTGACTTGGATGCAATTACCTGGGTTGGATATGGTTAGAGGTCTCAGGTAGGCATTTCTTGAAAACAGGTTCTTCCAAATACAAGGAATCTGGGTCTACAGGAGTTTGGGACCTCACTTTCTGGCACACTAGCTAACTTTACGCACAAAAATTATGGGCCCACAAGAACATACATCGGGGAAAGAACAACTTCTTCAATAAACGGTGCTGGGAAAACTGGATATCCATATGCAAAAGAATGAAACTAGACTCCTATCTCTCACCATATACAAAAATCAACTCAAAATGGATTAAAGACCTAAATGTAAGACCCAAAACTATAAAAGTACTAGAAGAAAACATCGGGAAAATGCTTCAAGACATTGATCTAGGCAAAGATTTTATGACTAAGACATCAAAAGCACAGGCATCGAAAATAAAAATAGACAAATGTGAATGTATTAAATTAAAAAGCTTCTGGGCCGGGCGCAGTGGCTCACGCCTGTAATCCTAGTACTTTGGGAGGCCGAGGTGGGCAGATCATGAGGTCAGGAGATCAAGACCATTCTGGCCAACATGGTGAAACCCCGTCTCTATTAAAAATACAAAAACTAGCTGGGTGTGGTGGTGCATGCCTGTAGTCCCAGCTACTTGGGAGGCTGAGGCAGGAGAATTGCTTGAACCTTGGAGGTGGAGGTTGCAGTGAGCTGAGATCGTGCCACTGCACTCCAGCCTGGTGACAGAGTGAGACTCCATCTAAAAAAAAAAGAAAAAGCTCTGACCAGCAAAGGAAACAATGAACTGAGTGAAGAGACAACCTGCAGAATGGGAGAAAATATTTGCAAATTTTTGATCCAACAAGGAACCAATATCCAGAATATATAAGGAACTCAAAGAACTCAACAGCAAAAAAATAAATAATTCCATTAAAAAGTGGGCAAAAACCAAAGTAGATATTTCTCAGAATAAAACATACAAATGGCCAATGGCTATATGAAAAATGTTCAACATCACGAATCGTAAGGGAAATGCAAATTAAAACTGCAAAGAGATATGATCTTATCCCAGTTAAAATGGCTATTACAAAAACCAAAAAATAACAAATGCTGATAAGGATGTGGAGAAAAAGAAACTTTCAAACACTATTGGTGGGAATGTAAACTAGTATATCCATTGTGGAAAACAGTATGGAGGTTTCTCAGAAAATTAAAAACAGAACTACCATACGATCCCGCAATCCCACTACTGGATATTTATCCAAAGGAAAGGAAATCAGTATATTAAAGGGATACCTTGTACCTCCATGTTTATTGTAGCACTATGCACAATAGCTAAGATATGGAATCAACCTAAGTGGCCATGAGTGGATGAATACATAAAGAAAACATGGTATATATACAAAGGAATACCATTTATTCATGAAAAAGAATGAAATCATGTTATTTGTAGCAACATAGATGGAAAGGGAGGTCATTATGTTAAGTGAAATAAGTCAGATACAGAAGGACAAATATTGCATGGTCTCACTCACATGTGGGAGGTAAAAATGTTGAACTCATGGAGGTAGAAAGTAGAATGATAGTTACCAGAGGCTGGGAAGGGTTTGTGTGTGTGTGTGTGCGCATTTGTGTGTGAAGGTAGGAGGAAGACGAAGAGAGAGAGGTTTAGGTAAAAACATACAGTTAGATAGAAGAAATAAGTTATAATGTTTGCTAACAAAGTAGAGTGACTGTTGTTAACATTATACTGTGTATTTCAAAATAGCCGGAAGAGAATTTGAAATGTTCTCAACACAAAGAAATGATAAATGTTCAAGGTGATAAATATCCTAAATACTGTAAATTGACCTATGCACTGTATGCATGTCTCAAAATATCACATGTACCCCCAGAAATATGTAAAAACATGTATCAATTGAAAAATCAAAATACGTATGGGCCTGGAATCTGTGTATTTTTGGAACAAAGGGTTAATCTTACAAAGGACAACCTAGTCGATGACAGTGGCCACAGTGGGGAAGTTTTAATCTGTCTGTAGGCTGAGGCAACTAAGGAGGTTTGTTTTTCTTTTTCTTTTAGGAATGTTTTAAAATGACCTCTTCCTAGGGGAGGACACTGACCAATATGTAGGTAACCATTTCACGACTGCTCTTGCAATCTGTGTCTGTTCAGAAGGAAGACCTCATCAGTTCCCACTTGGGGGAATTTTTAGAGTTTCAATTTCAGGACATTCCAATTTAGAAATTTCTTTAATTTGTTATGCTTCCCTTTATGTCTGGAACTGCATTTTTAATATCTTGGCAGATGGTGTGTAAACTCAGGAATTTTATACCCATAATTTTCTTAGTGTGCTGGTAGGGCATTTCTTCAGAGCTTAGTTTTTTTTTTTTTCTTCTGATTATAGCATAACTGCAAGACTTTCATCAACCAATTTGGAGGAATTTGGGCATATCCTACCCATATCTGCACATTAAGCAGCAGTTTCTAATTCTTATTTCTTTTAATAAGTATTTATTTTTCTTTTGGTGAAACCTTGCAATGTTATTAATGACCATTTCATTAAAGGAGAACAAACATTTAGGTTGTGTGTAGAGAATGTATGCCAAATTATGCTCAAAGTCTTTAGGTGATAATGTTTTCCAAATAACACATAGGATTTTTGTAATAGAGAATAAGGCTGCATGGTTTTAAGTCAGGTCTTTTGGATATGAGAATTTGGCTTTGGGACCCATGTCCAACCTAGTCAACCTACTGATGAAACACATTAGTGTTTCAAGGTTTGTTTTTTCACAAATTTGAGAAGTTAACTTTGTATAACCCTTGCTCTTATCAATCCTTTAAAAAACCAAGTATGTATTAAGTATTCATTATTTACTCAGTATTGTATTTGCTTCAGTGAGGGACACAAGCCATTTAAGACATAGTTTCTGTCCTGAAGAAGCTTAAAAATCCAGATGAAAGAAGAGAACTAACATGCATAGAGAAATGTAATGCAAGACTATGTACTGGAGGAGAACATTTTTCCCATCACTGGCTTTTCTGAGGGGGAGTTGGATGGAGCACACTCCAGGTTTCTCTTTCCCCATTGTTCACTCCACCTTCATGGATTGAACAGCAAGCTCAGGACAATTCCATCCTTCTTTCTCCTCTTGGGAGCTAGCTTGTCTACACCGAGCATGGGCCTTCCTCAATGCTTCCCTTCCAAGGTGTGTGTTTCACTTTGGTGTGCATCCACCTCTTGCTCTGCACCAGGGCTGCCTGAGACTGGGGGTAAGTATACCTAAATAAATAAACTAGCAGTTACTCTTAGCAAAATCACGTAGTAATAAAGTCAATATTTTGGCCTTCATATTTATTCTTCGTTTTAACTCTCAGTTTTTACAGAAACCAACTTGGGAAGAGACCTGAAGAATATATGATACTGAAGTTTAACATCCATAGTAGGGTCCTGGTGGGTTGTGATTGTTTGAGAAACATCTTGTGAAGATTTGTTGGGACTGAGTCTTGGAGGATGAATAGAATTCAGAAAATAGGAAGAAGGAGCCTTTTCAGCCTCATTTGCAGTTCTTTTTAACTTTAGACTGATGAAGTGTAGAGAAATAGCACAGTTATTTTCTATCTCAGATGATTTCATGGGACAAAGGAAAATAAATGGAAAGGAGAATTCCAGATTTTCAGAAGTTGCCAGGCTTATGGAATGAAGCAAAGATATGTTCATGACTGGTGTAAATTACAAAAGATTCTCTAAAGGAGTGTCATTTGCCCAATCCCACTAGTCAAACACATCCAAGTCCTTGGAGAAATGGGTCTGTCTCCCAGAGGACTCCCAGAGGACACTGGTGCCTTCAAGTCCTGCTGATGCGGATGGAGAATCAGATGCCAAACATGGAAACATGACCTTCTGATGATACATTTGAAGGTACCTCTTCCCATATTGTGTATGACAGGCAAATCATCTAAGTGTTCTGGGTTTTATTTCTCATCCATCAGAGTTTGGGATAAAGTGGATGTTCTTGAAGGCCACTGACAGCTCCTGGACAGAGCTTCTGTTAGAAAATTTGTGTACCAACCTGGAACTCTATAAAATCTTGTGGAATTGAACCAAAACAAATAGAAAATGTCTACGATCTTCAAATTAACCCTTCTATTGTGTTTTCAAATGGATCTAAAATACACATTTACATGCTGTAAGGGCATAAAGCCTCTCAAAGATTATTTGAAGTCTGAGCTGATTGCAGAAGGATTGATTTCCAGCAAATGTGGCAAAAATGAGTAAGAAGAATTCAGGACATTGTTTTATGCACTCTGATTTTCAATGAAAGATCATTGATTCCAGAGGATATTAAGGATTCCTTAGCATGTCACCCATGTTCCTGTGTCTTACTATTTCCTCCGTCTTCCTCCACATCCACAATCTCCCTAAATCTATGGCCAAACAAATTAGCAAATGCTGGAAGAGGAAAGTTGGAGTCCTGCTGTGTTTACTTTGCTTTATTTGTTTGGATTTAGAGTTAAAACCTTCCAGTAGATGAACTGTATCAAGGACTTTTTATTTTATATTGTGAAATGTGTTGTTAGGCACAGTTCATTCTATTAAAAAACAAAACGTGTAAACCTAAAGTAAAATGCAGAGTGTGGATCCTCAGAGGGGGCTTTGAAACACCCCAGGCAATAAAATGTTGCATGGGATTTCTCGTTAACCAGAAAATTATTTTAGCAAGCGATCCTTCCTGAGGCCTCGGGCAGGAGCTGGTGCGTCGTGAGCCTCCAAAGTTGTGAGGTGGGTGCCTGATATTGCTCACATTTATCTCACTTGCCAGGAACTTCACATTGCCAATCTGTCTCAAGCTTTGCCAGAAGCTACCTGTGGTTTCTGAAGGCCAGAAAGGTCTGGACAACAGGGGGCTTAGGGAAATAACGTGGAAATAAAATATTGTAAATTTTTTGGTTGTGGCTAATGCTCCTCTTGACACGTAGTATGAAGTATTGAGCTCTCTTTCTCAGGTTTCATGCTGTGAGGATGCTTTCATGATGATATTTTAAAAAAGACAAAATCAACTTCCTATGGTGGACACAGTCATAACCTCGTATCTAGAAATACAGTCATCAGCCTTACATTTGAGCTATTTGCTGGTTCTCCAGATGAAGTGAACCACTGGTGAAGAGCTCTCTGTAGGAAGAGGCTGAAATTGTTCACTAAACCTCAGCTCTTCTATAACTGAAAGAAATAAGTGAGCTGAAACAGTGATTAGTAGAGTTCAGAAAACCCTCTTTCAGGCTAAATTTCCAGTAATTGTCTCAGTGCATTGGTATGAATACTGGCAACTGCCCCTTCTTGTCCTCTATAACTACATTCTTTTTTTTTTTTTTTTTTGAGACGGAGTCTCGCTCTGTCACCCAGGCTGGAGTTCAGTGGCCGGATCTCAGCTCACTGCAGCTCCGCCTCCTGGGTTCACGCCATTCTCCCAGCCTCAGCCTCCCAAGTAGCTGGGACTACAGGCGCCCACCAACTCACCGGCTAGTTTTTTGTATTTTTTAGTAGAGACAGGGTTTCAACCGTGTTAGCCAGGATGGTCTCGATCTCCTGACCTTGTGATCCACCCGTCTTGGCCTCCAAAGTGCTGGGATTACAGGCTTGAGCCACCACGCCTGGCCTATAACTACATTCTTTAAAGAAACACAC
>NC_044565.1:27146261-27154997 GCF_007565055.1 Rhinopithecus roxellana
CTCAAATTGCCAGTTGATAGATTCTAGTGTGGATGGCAGGTGGAAAGTGAGGTGAAGCTGAGAAAGGTGCTGACCGGTGTCATCTAGGTGTGGTTTTTTCAGAAGAGGTGGGTCCCAGTCTGAGTTGTAGTTTTTTCTGTTTCTAAACGATACAGCCTCATTAGAGTCTCACATGCTGAAAAATCAGCAGAATTTTAACTGCCTCAATTTCTTTGAGTCAGCATTGGATGCTGATGTGTTCCCAGTCACACCTTTGGTTTGCTTTGCAATTCAAAATTTGGTTCCCTGCTGTGGCTGATGCAGTTGGCTTTGGTTATAGTGCAATAAATTCAAATAAACATTTATGAGGGTAAGTAATCATATTTTATGCAGACAAATTATTCTTCCTTAAAAGTCACTTTTAAAAATGCATACTATATCTTTTCTCAGTCAGCACATCAAGCTAATAACAGTTATTGTATCATAAAAATTTCCTTCATGACTGTTTATTGTTCCATTTATGTTAAATTTGAAGATTGGTCGCTATTTTGTTTCTCCCCTCCCCCATTAAAATTTTATATTAGTATAAGTAATCATCATTAGTTCACATATCACATAATTATGCCAAAAAGTCTACAGATGGCTACTCCTGAGAGAAGACAGTGCCCATTAAAAAGTGTATGCAGGTTCCAAATCCAAGGAAACACGAATTACTAGCTAATTAACATTGATATTTATGATGCAAAGTGTCTTCTTGGTCAAAGAATGAATACTTTTTCACCCATTTTAAGTGTCCATTTTGCTTCCTTATTAAAGAACACCCGGGCTGCTGCTGTGGAATTTAGGCAGGATGTGATGGAGGAGAATTTTCCTCAGCCCCTCTTTCCTGCCAGTGGAGGAACATAATGGAGCAGACTTGTGCCTTGAAGCACTTATTTGAGCACTTATTTGAATGCAGGAAGGTGCCTCTAGAGAGGGTGGGAGATGCTTTTACTTTCTACTTCTTCTTCTTCTTCTTCTTCTTCTTCTTTTTTTTTTTTTTTTTTTGAGACGGAGTCTCGCTCTGTCGCCCAGGCGGGAGTGCAGTGGCCGGATCTCAGCTCACTGCAAAGCTCCGCCTCCCGGGTTTACGCCATTCTCCTCCTGCCTCAGCCTCCCGAGTAGCTGGGACTACAGGCGCCCGCCATCTCGCCCGGCTAGTTTTTTGTATTTTTAGTAGAGACGGGGTTTCACACCGTGTTAGCCAGGATGGTCTCGATCTCCTGACCTCGTGATCTGCCCGCCTCGGCCTCCCAAAGTGCTGGATTACAGGTGTGAGCCACTGCGCCCGGCCGAGATGCTTTTACTTCTAAGGGAAATTATGGGAACAGAGGATTAGGGAAAATGGTGTGAGCCATTGTAGGATGGAGCCCTTCTGCAGGTGTCTGTGGGAGAAACCCTAAGCAGACAATCAGCATTTATTGTGTCCTCAGTGACTAGTCCATTCTGTGCCATGTACAACGGTCTTTACAGAGCTTGCAGTCTGCTGAGGGGAACATCCAAAACGATCTGAAGCCCCGGGCCGAACCAGCTCTGCATACGTTGGTGGTGTCCCTAGAAGGCTCTTGCTGAGATCTCATGTCTGAAAAGAAATCCTCGGAAACCCACTTGAGTCTGTCTTGCATTTCACATGAGTGTGTAACCGTCTGCTTACTTCTCGGTGAGAGAACATAACTGTCTAGAGTTTTTCACATCCGTATTCTCTGGCAGGTTCTAAAGATGATGGCATTTGACTGGGCAAAGCATTGTAAGCAGAATAAGCACCTGGATGTCATTTCCCCAAAGGTTGAGATGGAGGAGGCAATGTAGAAACAGGAAGCAAATATAGACTTGTTGGGGGAGACACAGGTCTAAATCCTAGTTTGGCCACTTACTAGCAGTGTAACCTTGGGCAGATGACTTAATCTCTCTGTACTTTGATTTCATCATCTGCAAAATAGGGTTAACATTACCTCCTTCTTGGGGTTGCTGTGACTATTAACTAAGAGAGCACATAAAAAATATCCATCACAGCCCTTGGCATAAAATAGGGTACTCAAAAAATAGTAGCTTTATTATTTTTATTATGGTGACTTCCCATCACAGTAACTCTAACATAAAACAGTTAAGCTGATTTGCATGTACACTTAGATATGCAGTTTGCTCTCGTTATTTAAATACATTTTATTCCATATTCAGTTTGAAGTATAGTTCATGTCATGAATATTACTTCGTCTTTAAACTGGAAACACTCAGAAATTATTGTCAGCAATGTATAAGAATTATAATATTTCTGTCTTAGCATTTTAAAAATAACCACTCATACTTAAAAATATCTAAGTATAATATTGCCCTTTCTACTGAAGGGAAAATATTTTCATTTATTGCAGTTCTACCTCTGAAAATAAACACCACAAATGTAACATACTAGCAAGGCTGTCTAGAGCTTAAAAGTCAGTGAAAATGAATTTATAACTCCAGGGAAAGATAATGAATGCACACTTACAAACCTCTATTTGAGAAGATGTATGAATTAAGGGTAAAGGTGTGAAAAGTAGTCAAAATGGGGCACTGTCTCAAATTTTTGGTAAAAACAATATGTTTAATCATCATCATTCTCATTAACCTTGCCTGGCTTAATGTACCGTACTTTGTCTTTGGCCTTTGTAGAACAAGGCTCCAAAATAAGGCTGAAAAAATATGGGGGACCATCAAATTCACAGGTGGATTTTCTGCTCAGGGGAGAGCCTGCCAAGCCGTTGAAAAGGTATGTTACAAGCTCTAGAAAGCTGCATCCATTTCCTGTAGGATCTCTAGTTCTGGGTCTGTTTCCAGGGTATCACTTTACCTGTGTGGTTTCCACCCCTTCTTCCATGGCTGGTTTCTGTTTCTGGGGCTTTTGTCCCTCTGTAATTCCCGTCAACCACTTCTCCTTCTCTGTATTGACATCGGCTCCCTGAACTGCCATAGTTGTGGTTGTGGTCTTACTACTCTTTATTTTGCCTATCTGCATTCTCCCACTTTGCAGTTCTGTGTAGCTGCTGGGCCGCTGGGTTCTTTGTGTCTGTTCCTGGAGGCCACTGAAGTCACATCCTGAGTTGCCTCTCATCTGGGTCTTGGTTTGCTCCATCTTTGGCTGGGCTTCAAGAGATCTCTTCACCTGAAAGGAACTCCTTCAGATGAACTGGTCGCCATATGAATTGATACTTTACTTTGAGCCTTGCCGCAGTCAGGTAAATTCAAGCTACAGAGAAGAGGCGATTCACATTTTTTCTCTCTTGCGTATTATTCCTCCAGCTCAAGAACCTGCCAGGTGATACCTCACGTGAGTGTGTGTGTGTGTGAGTGTGTGTGTGTGTACGTAAGATCTATCTTTCTACTTATAGTGGGAAGAAAAGTTTGTCATTTTAAATGCTAGTTGCTTTAGGAGAGCACGTTCAAACTACCATGTGAGATCCATTAGTGGGTAATGAAATCAGTGTAACAGGTTTCAGCCAACTAGAATTTTTCCATTAAAAAAAGTAGAATTAAAAAGGAAAATAATCAGGGAGCAGTTTATTTTTATTGTGTTTTACTTTTTTTTTTTTTGAGATAGGGTCTCACTTTGTTACCTAGGCTGGAGTACAGTGATGCAAACACGGCTCACTGCAGCCTTGACCTCCTAGGCTCACACAGTCCTCCCACCTCAGCTTCCTGAGTAGCTGGGACCACAGGTGTGCACCACCACACTTGGCTAAGTAGTGTATTTTTTTTTTTTTTTGTAGAGACTACTTGGTTTTAGGGTCTCACTTTGATGCCCAGTCTGGAGTGCAGTTGTGTGAGCACAGCACACTGCAGCTTGACCTCCCAGGCCCAAATGATTTTCCCACCTATGCCTCTTGAGTAGCTGAACTACAGGCATGCACCGCCACACCCAGCTAATTTTTATTTTTTGTTGAGATGGGATCTCACTATGTTGCCCAGGCTGGTCTTAAAACTCCTGGGCTCAAGTGATCCTCCCACCTCAGCCTCCTGAGTAACTGGGACCACAGGTGGTCTGCCACCATGCCTAGCTAATTTATTATTATTATTATTATTATTATTATTTTTGTAGGGACGGGATCTCCCTATGTTCCCCAGGCTGATCTTGAATTTCTGAGCTCAAGCAATCCTCCTGCCTTGGCCTCCCAAAGTGCCAGGATTACAGGCGTGAGCCACCATGCCTGGCCAGAGAGCATTTTAGTAAGGGTAAGAGATCTCTCTCTGTCTCTTTCTCTCAGTCTCTTTCCTCATCCATCATGTTTGTATGTGTATATATTGAGTTGCAATGTAAATCTATTTCTTACTGAGGTTCTCAACCAAGAAAGTTTGAAATCCACTACTGTAGTAGGATTAGAGCAGAATTCCATCCAGGAGGAACGTTTTTCTTTTGTTTTAAAAATTCATATACATTATTGGGGTGCTTGTATAGAAATGTTGATTTTTCTGCTTACTACACCATTCACCTCCATGCCAGCTGCTGCTAGGGTGCTTAGGGTAGGGCATGCAAATGAGAGAAATGATTTGCATGATAAAGTTTCCACCACTGTTCTGTGGGCAAGAGAGCTCAGGGTTTGGAGGCTCTGCAAATAAACATGAGGAATGTTGGGGAGAGGCTGCTGGAAACTGAAGTTTGGGGGTTCAGATGACAGAAGGATGAAAGGACAAACACATAAACAAAGCTGGTGGCATGGAGGTAGAGGAGCAAGGAGAACCCAGATAGTGAGAAATTGTTTAAAGTTAGGGGGAAAGACGGCCGGGCATGGTGGTTCCTGCCTATAATCCCAGCACTTTGGGAGGCCGAAGCAGGCGGATCACAAGGTCAGGAGATTGAGACCATCCTGGCTAACACAGTGAAACCCTGTCTCTACTAAAATACAAACAAAAAAAAAAAAAAAAAAAAAAAAAATTAGCTGGGCATGGTGGGGGCACCTGTACTCCCAGCTACTTGGGAGGCTGAGGCAGGAGAATGGCGTGAGCCCAAGAGGCAGAGCTTGCAGTGAGCCGAGATCACACCACTGCACTCCAGCCTGGGTGGCAGAGGGAGACTCCGTCTCAAAAAAAAAAAAAAAAAAAGCCGGGGGTAAAGGAAGGTGGCAGTAGAGGGAAGTAGAGGGAAGGGGTGAGGGAGTCTTTGAGAAATGTTGGCACTTATTTATGATAGTCAATTTCAAGTTGTATATTCCATGCTGCACTCCATTACTTCCAAATCCTCACACAAATATTTTGCTCATAACCTTGTATTTGTGATGTTCTGCAGAAAAAGAGCAAAAGACAGTGGTCCCAGAACTCCTAAAATGGAGCTGAGCATGTCGGTTAGGATCCAGAGAATAGCCATGAAGCAGGATTGACCCAGGTATGGAAGCTAGATAACCCCTTTCTCTCAAATATGTCAGGGGAAATGACATTTGAAAAGATGAGGTTAAATTCTGATGTTCCGTGTCTCAATATCCTGTAGCCAAAGACCGCCAGGAACACATATGTATTAATAGTTGAAACAAGTTGGGTGTACTACTCATTGCAGCTGCAGCGGGGGAGAACTTACATTGTGGGGAGCTGTGGGGTGTCTCAGTGAATGGACTTATAAAGGCTTGGTCTTGTGTTGGGTGATTTTAGGGGAGGTTTTAAGGAAGTGGGCTTTGCTCTAATTGAATGCTGTCAGGAAGTGGAGATAATTCTATGATTGGTTATCTTAATTTATGCAAGGGTGGGCATGCTAGAATGAGGCTGAAACCATAGTTGGTAAAGAAGCAGCAGTTGCCCACATTAGCTCGGAGAGGGGGACATCTCGTATTTCGTGGGTTGGACAATGTTCCTGCTTTGTCTATGTTCACACATGTGGAGTGGTCTTGTTTTTGTCTTGATCCATCGTGGGCACAGAGTGGCCTTGTTTGATGCTGATGGTCCTGTAAAGTTATTTGTGTTCAACAAAAGAATACATCAAGGTGTGGCTCATAGTACCATGGCCAGTTCCTAGATAATCAGGGTCTGCTTGTCTCCTCAGTAGTATGGTTGTTTGAATCGTTTTACTTGAATATTAAGAGACAGGGTAAACCCAAGGAATTGTGCGATTGGGGTCATCAAGATGACAAACACATATTTATATGCATACGTATGTAATGTAGTTTATGTATACATAAAGGTTTCCTACATAGTTGTTTAGTGTATGTTGTTTAATAATGCTGTTTAATGTACGTTGTTTAATATACATGTTAAGTACCAAGTTCCCTCTGTGAAAGGAAGGCAAATTTACATCTTCCTCAATAATTGGGAGAAATTTCACAATCTCTCTTGTGACTTTCATTAACTACCTTCAAATTTGCCCATCAAGAAATTAGGAAGCTGGGCACCTGACTCAGAATTTTCTAGTTTAATTTGAGTGACAAGGTCAGATGTCTTTAAGGATGGATGGAACGGATTACCTCCACAAATTAGGATGGGATCTTATAGATACGGAGTTGCAGCATTCTTTGTGTGCTGAGTGCTAGAAGCCCTGCGGATGGCCTGAAACATGTAGTTTACATGAGTCAGCTGGCTGGGTTGGGGAATGGCGCTGGCAATATCTTGTTTGTGCGGTTAAATTCAGCTGAGCTCCACTTGAAATACAGCCGGCTGGGCTTCAGAGGAAAACAGAACTACAATGAATTATTGCACACTGGAGTGGGTTAATACCATAATATCACTGAGAAATCATTTGTAATAATGGTGAATTACACAACACAACAATATGCTGACTTTAATTCCAGTGCCATATGGCTTTTTGGTTTACTTTTATGCCTTTGGGGGATGGGTTGCTGTGGTTTAAGGTTTTTTGCATGAAGAAGATCATAAAAGCAGGATGTTATTTTATTAGGAGAATAGAAATCCTCAGTAAAATGTAGACCTAGGACATAAAATGGAGGTGGAGGAGGATTAGCAAATGCAAGATGACTTTTATTATTGTGTAGTCAATGAGAGTTTGTAGTACATTTAGCACTCCTTTTGTGGTTCCCTGGGCAGTGGGTGACTTCAGAGTGCCTGGCTTCTGCTCTAGGGCTGTAGCATTCAGTGCAAGCTTGTCTCTGGGTATGCTGCTTACACATCCCTGCAAAAGAAGGTTATGTACCTTGTTTTTCAGAAAAGAACCCAGGTTGAACACATCACCCTACTTAAAAGTACACAGGACTAGGCTGGGCATGGTGGCTCATGCCTGTAATCCCAACACTTTGACAGGCTGAGGTTGATGGATTGGCTTGAGCCCAGGAGTTCGAGACCAGCCTGAGCAACACGGTGAAACCCCGTCTCTACTAAAAAAACCCCACAAAAAGCTAGCTACAAGTGGTGCATACCTGTAGTTCTAGGAACTCGATAGGCTGAGGTGGGAGAATCACCTGAGCTGAGGTCGAGGCTGCAGTGAGCTGTGACCACTGAACTCCAGCCTGGGCATTCATGCGAGACCCTGTCTCAAGGGAAAAAAAATATGCAGGACTAAAAACTGTGACTTCTAAGCGTCAAACTCGTTTCAAATCACCATAGGTGTGGTCAGTTGGCATTTCACTCAGAGAAGTGAATATACCATTGCCCTTCTCTGTAACTCTGTTCCCCACTCTAGCCAAGTGCTCACACCGATGTCACCTTTGAACCCTGGGCCAGCCAGGTGCTGGTATTGATGCCCCCATAGTCCTGTAATTGGCAGAACTACGTGATTGGTTGCGCACCTGCTGGTGCCTGGCTGGTGACTGTCTAGCTTCTTGGCCCGATGTCCTACTTCTTGTTGTCTGTTTTCCTGAACCCTGGTCTTTGTTACCCTCTGACCTGGGGCATCTGTGCACCCATTAAATCCTGCCTGTCCTTTGCCTTGTGACCCCTGTTCTCCATTCCCAGGTGCTCTGCCCCACTGGGACTTGCCCCAGGTTCTGGCTGTGTGCTTTATTGTCTCTTTTAGCTGTCCAGATTTGAATAACTTGGTTACTCTTATTTGTTTGTAGATTATAACAATCCAATTTTATTTTTCAAATATAAATTTATATTAAAATGTTGAATATGCTTTTAAAAATACATGTATTTCCCTATCACTAGATCCTGAGACATCTTTGATATGCCTCAGATGTGCCTCTCTGAGAGGGTTATTATATCTACCAGCAACGTGATTCTGAATCTTAGATGTCCATTAGAACCCCCTGGGGAGCTTAAAATAATGCCTGGGTGCTATTCCTCAAACTGATTTAGCTGCTCTAAAGAGTGGGCCTAGGCAACCACAGGTAATTCTAATGTGTTGCCAGAATTGGGGACCACTAAGCCGGCACCATCAGCATTCTTAATGTTAGGTGAGGCATTAAAATGTACCTTTCCGGTATCATCGCCAGGTTTAGCAAATAAAAATACAAGATGCCAAGGAAAATTTGAATTTCAGATATATGAGAAATCTTTCTTTAGTACGTGTCCCATGCATTATTTGGGACATATTTTTACTAAAAATTATTTGTCATTTATCTGAAACTCAAAATTAACTGGGAATCCTGCATTTTACCTGGCAACTCTACTTTTAGGGAGAATCCCATATTTTGGAGAATTTTGTTCATTTTACCAGTTTGTTTGATAATCAAACTAATATGTTCTTTGTATTCATGCTACATTGAAAAAGCACCTGAAATCAAGTTTGTGTGTTTATACCTAGAAATTTCTGAAGGAGAAAGCCTTGTACATCCAAAGAAGTCAACATGTCAGCTAGCAGTAGATTTC
>NC_044565.1:27155097-27198098 GCF_007565055.1 Rhinopithecus roxellana
TTATTTTCCTTGCTATAATAATTTCAGAAATTCCCTTCATTTAATTGTTAATTGAGGCTGATTTCCATCATCAGCCTCTCCAGTACTGACATGGTGTTGGGCTACTAATTTTCCAAATTTTTCCACTCTGCTTCCTGAGAGTGTTGTTTTGAATTGTACATTGAATTGTACAATTCAATGATTTGTATTTTAATTAGATATTTTGGGCTATTTAGAGATGATTACGTAGGTTATATGTGGATACTACATCATTTTAGATCAGGGACTTGGATTTTACTCTCTGATCCCCCATGGGTACCAATATTTTAATATTGTTTAATATTAGGGTTACTGTGTTTAATATTTTTAATATTTAAAAATGTGTTTAATATTAGGGTTACTTCTCCAGTGGTATTTAGTTAAGTTCATTTACTTTCGATAGTGAATTTAGGGAGTTTTATACTAAAGAGGACTGACTGCCCAGGAGGTGCTTTCAAAGCATCACCTTCCCGGGAGGATGCAACAGCTGTGAGCCATCCCCAGCACCTCTGCCAAACCATGATCAGTCCTTTGCGAGAGACCCAGGCCTCGGACTACGCAGGGACTCCCAAGTGGAACCTGTCTCCTCACTCAACTGAGCGGCGGCCTCGGGCTCCATCAATGAGGAGAGGATTGAGATGCCTCAAAAACCGCAGAACATTTGCAAGAGAAACAAGCTTAGATTTCTGTTCTTCTGATAAGGAATAATTGTCAACTCAAAAGGCACTACCAAATCTGGCTCAGTCTAACATAGTTATGTTCTCTGGTCTGTGACCTTTCTGCTGTACATACAATCCAATCACATCTACATCACAAGGAAGCTGTCATTTTAATAATCAAATGAATGCAGATCTCACTGTGTCTCTGCCAAATATCTACCTTCATAACTTTGAGGAGGCTGGCAGAGAGAGTGAATACTATCCACCTCTGTTAAATAGCTGAGGGAGTGAAGGTACCATTCCCAAGCACACAAAAATTTTAAGTAGCAGACTCAGCATTTTCTTTGAAATACTTTACAAATACCTGTGTTTCCTTTTTACTGCATGATAATAATGCTTTGACTATTGGAATGATTCATAGAGTGCTGTTTTTTTTTTTTTTCCAGTCAGCAAATTCACCTTACAAATACAACTTAGGCATCATGTCCCAAACGTCTCGAACAACCAGAATCACCAAAGATATTTGTTACATACCCATATTCCGAGATTTCCATCAGCAAGGCTTGAACAGGCAGCAAATGAGCGAGTATTTTCTGTTAATTAGATTCACAAATGGAAAGACAAAAACCTGACCCTGAAATGTAATGTCAGTTTCAGGGCTCAATTTAATTAGGTAAAATACCTCCTGTGTCTCTTCATTCAAATGTAGAGTAACAGTGTACTGTAGGGTAGAGCCTGACCAGAGTCTTTGATCACATGTTTGTTTTTTAGCCTCCTGAGTTATAATTCTTTTAAAAGAGATGGATACTCTTCTGTGGTTAGTTCCTGCTTTCCAAATCTCTCTTAATCATGTTATTCCAACTTTCTAGTTGGAAAATTGGCCTTCTTGATGAAAAAATATAGAAGCGATACAACAGCCTTGTCATAATGATTCTTTACAACGTCCTTTGCACATAGCACTATTTTTATTAATCTTCACAGCATCCTATTTTACAGACAAAATTAAGAGGTTGTGAGTTGCTTTGTGCATAGTGCATTCATTATCAATAGGAATTATTGAAGCAAATTTTAAAAACATTATTAAAAATAATTAACAATTAAAAATTTCAACTCATAAACACATGACTTTTATTTTTATGGGTTTTTTATTTATTTACTAAGAGCTGTATCTCATATAAACCATGCCATATACATCCACAATAATAATCTATCATCCATATTAAAAAATAAAGTACTGGGTACTTTGATTTATATGAATTGTGTGCAGAAAGTCAAATGTACATTAGAAAGTAGACTGGTGATTGTCTGGGCCTGGGAGTGGCAGTGAGGGCCTACTGTAGCTGAGCACAGGTGTCTTTCTGAGGTGATAAAAATGTTCTTAAATTATATTGTGATGATGGGCAAGTCTGTAGACAAATCAGTTTTGCAGAGGTGCTGGGGATGGCTCACAGCTGTTGCATCCTCCAGGGAAGGTGATGCTTGAAAACACCTCCTGGGTAGTCAGCCCTTTTTAGTATAAACCTCCCTAAATTCACTATCGAAAGCAAATGGACTTAACTAAATACCACTGGAGAAGTAACCTTAAGATTAAATACAGCTGTCCCTTGGTATCCATGGGGGATCAGCTTCTAGGACCCCCATGGTCGTAAAATCCAAGTCCCTGATCTAAAATAAGGTAGTATCTGCATATAACCTATGTAATCATCTCTAAATAGCCCAAAATATCTAATACAATGTAAATACTATGTAAATAGTTATAATATTGTATTGTTTTTTAATCTGTATTATTTTTTCTTGTATTATTATTATTTTTATTGTTTTCATGGGTATGTGGAATCCACAGATATGAAACAGGAGGTCGCAGTACTAAAGATACAGAGGGCCGGCTCTGTCTATGTAATTTAATTCAGTTCATAGTTAAATATATTTTTAAGTGATTCAAGAAGAAAATTATTTTTGAGTCCGGGAAGACAAACCTGCCCCAAGTCCTTCCCCCAGCCTCCTGCTGCTGGTTCCATTCACCAACAGGTTATGAAATTCCCTTTTAAACGAGCCTATCAATCAGGCTTGCTCACCTCCAGTTAATGCTAGACACACCTATAGCTCATAATTTGGTGCAAAATTAAAAAAAAAAAAAAAAAAAAAAAAAGCTTGACACTTCAGTTAAATCTTCAGAAAATACTGTAGCTTCCTGCTGGCTGGTTCTTCAAATTTAATAATCTACTCTACTGAAATAGAACCCTGAAGTAGATAACAGTGCTTTGGGCTTACAAACGCCCTTTAATTCAGATGTTATTTCTTGCTAGAACATTTTTGTTCCATTTACAGAAAGGATGAGATTGTAAGACCAATTACCATTTGACAAATAGAAGTTGCACGTTTCTTTTTAATTCTGTCAGCCACTTTGGTCCTGAACAATCTTAATTTTTAGTCCTCTATTAATTTTCTACGGTATTAAAATCTCACTCTCTTGTTATATAATACTTGTATAAAAATTGCACACATACGCTTCTGGTAGCATAATTGCAACCTAAAACCACAGAAATATAGTTTATATAAATATAAAATTGTGCTTATTTCAATATATGTGTATAGAAAACTGTTATAGCTTCATATTTTCTCAGTAATGCAAAAAGATAAAGATACAGAGGTACGCCTGTAATTGTTTATCTATCTCAGGCTGTTATCTTATTGACATGAATCAAAAGAGAGGCACTGACAATATTTTCTTCCACAAGGGTAATTTATTGATAAACTGAAACTTTAGCCTAAAGGAGAAAACGTTAAGGATCTACCTGCTTCAGTGGCCAACTTTGCATTACGTTAATATTGGTATGTATTTTTTGACACTTGATACATTTCAGAAAATCTGAAGTAATACTGTTGCTGAAACTCATAGCATACAGCCTTCTGGGGTTCCAACAACAGTGTACCTCCTGGAACTCCTGGAACTCTGCCACAGCATTAAACACCAAAATGGCAAGGAGGTAGGAGACATTAACACCAAATTAAAATCCAAAATAGCCCCAGGCCCTAACCTGAGGCTTTGGAGTTGATGTCCTTCCACCTCCAAGTATTTTCTGAACTAGGGGGCTTTGCGTTTTCTTGAATTTTTTTTTTTTTTTTTTTTTTTTTTTTTTTTTTTTTTGGTTCACCCTGAAGTAAGCCAGCCCATGGACCCAAGTGCCTGTGTGAATCACTCACTAAACCAACAGGCTCCAGTAACGTACTAATGACTCTACTTACTAAAGGGCACCTTCACCAATGTGAGCTGGTGTGTAGGCTTAAAGAAAAATAAAAGGACACTACTGAACACACCACTAGAAGCTTGGCTAAATATGAACTGTTTAACCCTTATATACTTAGCGGAGAATGGCAAAGAGATAGATAAATGTTTCCTGGGGGACGTTGAAAGAGTATATTCTTAATAGGCTCATCTCTTACAGAGGCTGAACACCAGCCTAGGGACAGACAAATAAATGGCAGAGCTGTCACATGGACACATTTCTTTTCGCGTATAACTTCCCAGAATGAAGGCCAAAATCGTGGGTGACTGCTGCCCAGGAGGTAGGGGCAGCAGAGCAGGGGTCAGTGAGGCTAAGGCTGCATTTGCCCAAAACAGCATCAAACACTACAGGAGCTTAGCATAGAGATGGCAAATGGCTCAAGGGAAGAAGTCAGGCTTCTTTATCTGGATACATTTTGAACCCTGATCCTCCAGGGCAATGAAAAGAATGATTCTCTTCAAAATGTAATTTCTTCTGCAGAATATATATTTTTATAAGACAGCCTACACACATGCATGCACACACACACACACACACACACACACACGCACTCCAGAGAGAATCTTTTGTTAGGCATGAAGATGTATGCCTATGCAAACACATTCAAATTGCTCTCACACTCTGCAGGTGCTGACTAACGTTACCTTTCAGCATGTATTAATCCCAAATGAAAGATGCAGAAAGAAAGAAAAAACAGATGTGTTGTTGTTTATTTTCTACACTACAGGCAATAATATCAGTATATAAAATAGAAAACAAAATTATGATACATAAATGCTGGCACTAAGCCTTAAAGCATGATTTTCTTTGGAAGCTAGCTGTAAAAATTAGCCTACTTTGTTTATGAAAAACATATTACTTTTGTTTTTAAATAAAACATTGAGGCGAATTATATTTTGGAGATGTTGTCTTAGTTCATGTAAGTTTGCACAATGATTGTAGACTAATAGTTCCCAGAGAGATGGCCAAAGAGGTTGACATTTAGAAAAAACAATATGATCATGCAACATTTCAGTGTAAATGTCTAGGCTAAAAAGTTGTGCCAAAGTTCTGGGCCATTATAAATCCAAAATGTAGCCATGAAAACAGGAAGCTAAAAAGTAAAGTTAAAATGAAGTTACACATTGTTTCTTTGGAGAAAGACTGAAAGCCTATTGCCAAAGTCCTTAATGAATGAGGGGGAGTCAGAGGAAGCTTTTGTCAGTTTTAGCAACAAGAATGATGATAAGAGGAAGGCTTTGTTCTTCAAAGAAAAAGAATGCTTTAAAGAAGAAGAATAATGTTTTAAAGTGGAGACACAGAGTGGGATAATCCTAATGTATTCTCTTGGCTTTACAACATGAGGTGTGGGTGAACAGGGAGCTTCCAATCTAGAACACCGAAAAGAATATAGGGTCTTTAAAGAACAAGCGGGGTTAATTTTCTGAAAACGTAAAGGATTACAACAGATTACAAGATAAATGAAACGTCCTTAAACTGCATGGAATAGAAGAAGGAATTTGGTGGAGGAGCACAAAACCCCAAGGAAAAGATATTTTAGGGATGACAAGCCTAAGGGGCTCAAGGGTCCCCTGATGCCAGTTTCAAGAGGCCTGTCAGGCTTTGTGTCAGCACCCTTGGAAGAAGGAAATGGGAAATACTCCACGTGTGTGAAGAGGGCAGGTGCCGGATTCTCACAGGAAAGTCTAAGAGGAGGTGTGTGCTCCCAAGAAGGCTAGAAAACATGATGTATTTTCTGTATCAGGGGTTGGATTTCCGTAGGGTGAGGTGGAGAGACTGTCAAATGGACAGGCAATTTGCAAAAGATGGGGGCAGCCACAAGGGTCTGACCGATGTCCTCTCCATTACCCACTTTCTCACACAATGACTGGCACAAAGTAGATGATCTCTAACCACTGAATTGAGTATTAACATGCACAACGTCAATAAGAAACCCCTTCATGCCAACGTCTACCACCCAGGGAACCTGAGCTGCCACCCATACAGCTGTGTGTCACAGTCGAGGGGGGAAGACGAACGTGAATCTGGATAATACCATAAACCTGGATTAAAAGGGTACATATTTTTGGAATAATAAATTTAATTCTCATCACTGGACTCTGAATCTGTAAAAGTCAATGAAAAATATTCATTATAATCATATTTTCTCAGTGAATATTAAGCAAATTAAAGAAAGTCATTTGGCTCCTATGACAAAACAACTTGGTTATGGTGTATACACGATTTTGATCGTGGAGCCACTATGCCTTTGCTGTGGTGCTCTGACACAGTTACTTTGGATTGCACAGTAGAATGCCCTCATTACATTTTAGTAGAGGTCACTCGCATGAAAAATAGCTCAGAATAAAAAGGGGAAATCAGGATGGAAGCCTGCAGGTGGGTGGAGAACTTCCTAGAGATATCTTTGCAAGGACTTTTGAGAGATGAGCGATCAAGAAGGCATCAGAGGCAGGGCAGTGATAAGGAGTCGGCACAAAGATCTCTGTTTGTTCTGAGACCTCACTTAAAATGGTGGAGACTTCACTCAAAATGGAGACCCATAAGTTTCAGAAAGAAAATTATACTTTTATGATATTTGGGCTTTTTTACATTCTTGGTCTATCTCCCCTTTATTGTCCCATAGGTGAGGTTTCATAGGTTCTACTGTTTCTGCTGAGAGATCAGGCAACTTTCGTATCCACTCTTGGCTCAGAGGTAGATGGTACAGGAAACGTCCCTATACTACATCTGCCTGGGGCCTAAGTGATGGAAGAGGTGAGCTCAGGGAGAAGAGACACTGGGGACAGCTCTATCTATCATTCAACTGCCCTTTCCTGCCAGGAGACATCACTTCCACTGGTACACTCAGGGGTATGGGATTTTATTTTATGAAGCAAGATAATAATTCACTGACTATTATAGCCAATCATAGCTATTATTTATCTTTTGTAAAGAATAACAACCCACAACAATAAAAACAACAAGTAGTATCTATTGAGCAATCACACTATGCTGGACACTGCTCCATCCTTCACATATCCATAACTTCTTAGACACTTCCCTATATCCCATGTTCCAGATGAGAATTTGGAGGGCAGTGAGCTTAAAGGAATTTCCCAAGACCTCACAGCTGGGAAATGAGGGCACCAGGATGGGAACTCAGCAGTAGGTACCCGGTGCATGGTGAGGTCACTGTACAAATAGGCCATGGGCAGCAGCCCATCAGATATCTGTAGTTTCCAAACTATGACCTCTCACGAGGTGCATCCCCACCTCTTTCCATGACCCCAAGAAATCCCCCCAGTGCTTCTGCAGGCTTGTGCCCCATCTCATTTTTATTGGGTCCACCCTGGCACTTGCATAAACTCCCTGAGATTTCATACTTGGGCTGGTAATTTTTTTTTGGGGGGGCGTGTTTAGTTTTTGTATTTTTTTTAGACGGAGTCTTCACTATGTCGCCCAGGCTGGAGTACAGTGTCGTGATCTCAGCTCACTGCAAGCTCCGCTTCCTGGGTTCACGCCATTCTCCTGCCTCAGCCTCCCGAATAGGTGGGACTACAGACACCCGCCACCATGCCCGGCTAATTTTTTTTGTATTTTTAGTAGAGACGGAGTTTCACCGTGTAGCCAAGATGGTCTCGATCTCTGACCTCGTGATCCACCCGCCTCAGCCACCCAAAGTTCTGGGATTACAGGCTTGAGCCACCGAGCCCAGCCATAATTGAGCTGTTTAGAGTTGCAGTTGGCCAAGTCTGAGAGAGACTTCTGATCCCTTTTTCTGTTTAACACACAGACCAGGACTACCTCTGACTGTTCTCACCCTTGGCTGTGACTCCAAAAACATCCACAGTCACATTGCTGAGTTCCTGGTGGCATTACTTAGAGTCTCTGAAATTTTAAGTTCCTACTCACTACCTTACTAGCACATACGTGGTGCCTATAGAAAATCCTTTGTGAGTCAAAATCTCACCATCCTGATACTTTCCAACTTGGCTAAAACCCATCTCAATGAGTACACAGGTCATCAATAATATAGTTTATCTCTCTTACTCTTGGTTAACAACTGATAGCATGAACTGGGGCCCTGGGGGTCTATGAGGCAGGTTACACGGATCTTCACCTTCCTGCCAGGAGGTGCCAAACAGCATTGATTCCAGCCCATAAAGAGCCAACCCTCAGGAATCCCGGTCCTCAAGGGGCACATGTGCTATGTATACATTGTGTGACCAAAAGGTCTCAGTGAGTTGGACGCTACATGTTTTCTAGGAACAAGCACAGGAAAATTAAGACTTGCAAGCTTCCAGAGTCTTTACTTTGGACCCTAGAAGCACAGGACAGCAGCTTCCCTAACCTGAATATCATGTACATCAAAGTTCAAGGGCAGACTCTTTGCAACGAAGTGGAAAGCATGAAGTTTGCTGCTCTTAGCTCCTTGAGGCAGGTGCTGGCCAGTCTGTGCCTATACACTGACTTAAGCCATGGACAGCTAGTGGGAAAGGTGTTTTTGTTTTTGTTATTTTTGTTTGTTCTTTTTTTGGTTGTTGTTGTTGTTTTGACAGTACCATAGATAGAGGTGGGGGAAAGGTCAGATGAAGAGAGGTCTCAGATCCAGTTGGATGTGTTGTATAAGGATGCCCCCTGACAGCAGGGCTCAATTCTGCATTTTGTCCAAGGCAGAGAGAAAACTCATTTTTGGTTATTGTCTAGGACCAGAGGAAAAACCAAGGTAGCTTTACCTGCAGAAGAAAATTGTATCATGACCTTCATGCCTATGGTACTTAGGGCAAAACGACAGGTAATGGGGAAGAAACTCAACCATAACAAAAATAAAAGGACATTCCAGAACTTTTGCTCCTATTGGCTTCTCAAGAATAAGCTCATTTGCTTGTGCAGTGTTTCTGAGACCCAGAGAAGCCTGATGCCTAGACTAGACCCAATGAGGGCAGCATGTAGGGACAGGGCATAACCTTGTCTTGAGGCCACATCATGAGAAGCTGGGTCGTGGTGACAAGTCACACCCATCTACCGGGATCAGGTACCAGGGAAGAAACTCTTTAAGGCAGATAAAATACCACACCCTAAGGGTATAGTGGAAGACATTACGTGATTGTCCAGTAAACTCTTGTGTTTCAAAATGTGGCCCTTGAACCAGGAGCTCTGCAAAATTTGGTCCAAGTGAAGAATATTGAGCCTTTCCTAGACCTAATGAAACACAACCTGCATTTTATGCAGATCTCTGGATCGTCCTCACAAACACCAAAGTTTGAGCTCTACCGTTCTAGTTCTGTGGTTCTCAAAGGTAACTGCATATTAGACTCTCTAGAGGAGTTTTTTAAATGAAACTGACCTTAAACCCCATCTTCCAGGTTTTCTGAACATCCCATACTCTGTGGTGTGGGCCCCGTTTTTGCTAGAGTCCCTTCTTCTCACTACCTCTTAATCACAAGATTTTGCCTTTGGCCCTTTTCCTCGTAAATATCCTCACTGTGTGGTTCCACCCACCTTTTGGGAGTTTACAATGACCTACACTACCATATTCTTCAAATCCTTTTTTTAACATTTATTCTAAGTTCAAGGGCACATGAGCAGGATGTGCAGGCTTGTTACATAGGTAAACATGTGTCATGGGGATTTGTTGTATGCATTATTTCATCACCCAGATATTAAGCCTAGTATCCATTAGTTACTATTCCTGATTCTCTCCTTTCTCCCACTCTTGGCCCTCTGGTAGGGCCAGTGTGTGTTGTTGCCCTCAAAGTGTCCACATGTTATCATCATTCAGGTTCCACTTGTAAGTGAGAACATGCAGTATTTAGTTTTCTGTTCCTGTGTTAGTCTGCTAAGGATAATGGCCTCCAGCTCCATCCATGTACCTGCAAAGGACATGATCTCATTCTTTTTTGTAACTGCATAGTATTTCGTGCTGTTTATGTACCATATTTTCTTTATTATCATTGATGGGCATTTAGGTTGATTCCATGTCTTTGCTATTGTGAATAGTGCTGCAATGAATGTAAACGTGCATGTGTCTTTATAATAGAATGATTTATATTCCTTTGGGTATATACCAAGTAATGGCATTGCTGGGTTGAATGGTATTTCTGTCTTTAGGTCTCTGAGAAATCACCACGCTGTCTTCCACAATGGTTGAAATAATTTGCACTCCCACCAACAGTATAAATGTGTTCCTTTTTCTCCACAGCATCACCATCAGGTTATTTTTTTACTTTAATAATTGCCATTCTGACTGGTGTGGTGTGGTATTTCACTGTGGTTTTTATTTGCATTTCTCTAATGATCAGTGATGTTGAGCTTTTTTCCCCACGTTAGATTCTTAAAGATGCTGGATATAAGACCTTTGTCAGATGCATAGTTTGCAAAAATTTTCTCCTATTCTGTAGGTTGTTTGCTTACTCTGTTGATAGTTTCTTTTGCTGTGCAGAAGCTTTTTAAATTAATTAGATCCCATTTGTCAATTTTTGCTTTTGTTGCAATTGCTTTTGGCGTCTTCATTATGAAATCTTTGCCTGTGCCTATGTCCTGAATAGTATTGCCTAGGATGTCTTCCAGGATTTTTATAGTTTTGAGTTTTACATTTAGGTCTTGAATCAATTTTCAGTTGATTTTTCTATATGGTTTAAGGAAAGGTTCCAATTTCAATTTTCTGCATATGACTAGCCAGTTATCCCAGCACCATTTATTAAATAGAAAATCCTTTCCTTATTGCTTGTTTTTCTCAGGTTTGTAAAAGATCTGATAGTTGTAAATGTGTGGCCTTATGTCAGGTTCTCTATTCTGTTCCATTGGTCTATGTTTCTGTTCCTATACCAGCACCAGGTTATTTCAGTTACAGTAGCCTTGTAGCACAGTTTGAAGTCAGGTAGCGTGATGCCGCTAGCTTTGTTCTTTTAGCTTAGGATTGCTTTGGCTATTGGGCTCTTTTTTGGTTCCATATAAATTTTAAAATAGTTTTGTCTGGTCAATATAACAAAGCAAGACAAACAAAATGTATACAAAATGGAAAAAATGCAATGGTTCCTATTCACAGACAACATAATTATTATGTAGAAATGTTCAAGGAATCTACCAAAAAAATCCTTCTAGAACAAATAATTGAATTTAGCATGGCTTCAGAATACAAAGTCAACTTATAATTCTTGTTCGTATTTCCACATGCTTAAACAATTCCAAATTGAAGAACTGTAAGCTAAAATTAGTAAAACAGTTCTAATTAGTTAGGTATAAAATTAGTACAAAATTAGTTAGGCGTAAACACAACAACACTCAAGGGGACTTCAAAATGTTCATAGAAAAATAAAATCAAGAGATAAAAATAAAAAATATAAACTTTATTTCTCTACATATGCTCCATGAACATCAAGATACTTTTGTTAGTGACTATACAAACCAATTACTTCATTCCTAAGGAAGTGAGGGTCCTGGGAATTTAACCATGTCAATGCTGTCTTTTTTTTTTTTTTTGAGACGGAGTCCTTGCTCTGTTGCCCAGGCTGGAGTGCAGTGGCCGGATCTCCGCTCACTGCAACCTCCACCTCCCGGGTTTACGCCATTCTCCTGCCTCAGCCTCCCCAGTAGCTGGGACCACAGGTGTCCGCCACCTCGCCCGGCTAATTCTTTTTTGTATTTTTAGTAGAGACGGGGTTTCACCGTGTTAGCCAAGATGGTCTCGATCTCCTGACCTCGTGATCTGCCCATCTCGGCCTCCCAAAGTGCTGGGATTACAGGCTTGAGCCACCGCGCCCGGTCCAATGCTGTCTTTTCTACATTATTAACTGAAGAAAAATGGATGCCCTTGACAGATTTTTTAATATTTGGGAAACAAAAAGAAGGCCACAAAAGCCAGATCAGGACTGTAAGTTAATGCCCAATAATTTTCCACCAAAACTCTTACAAAATTGACCTTATTTAATGAGAGGAATGAACAGAAGCATTGTGATAGAGAAGCACTCTATGGCAAAGCTTCTTCAGGTGCTTTTCTGCTAATTAGTTGGCTGTCTCAAAACACTTTAATAATAAGGAGATGTTATTGTCCTTTTACTTTCCAGATACTCAGCAAGAAAAATATCTTGAGCAAGCCAAAAATGTGCTGTCACAACCTTTGCTCTTGACTGGTCCACTGTTGCTTTGACTAGACCACTTCCACCTCTTGGTAGCCATTGCTTTGATTGTGCTTTGTGTTCAGGATCCTGCTGATAAAGCCACATTCCATCTCCTGTGGAAATTCGTTGAAGAAATGCTTCAATATCTTGATCGCACTTGTTTAAAATTTCCACAGAAAGCTCTGCTCTTGTCTGCAGCTGATGTGGGCCCAGTGGTTTTGGCACCCGTCAAGTAGAATGTTTGTTCAACTTCAGATTTTTAGTTAGAATGATGTACAATGAACCAATTGAGATGTTTATGGTGTTGGCTATTGTTTCACCTGTCCGTCTTTGGTGCTCTTCAGTTACAGCATAAACAAGATAATTTTTTTTTCTTGCAAGCTAATGTGAATGTAGATTGTCTGCTGCTGTGAACTTCATCTTCAAAATCATCTTGTCCCTTCTTAAAATGAGTAAACCATATATAAACTGCTGATTTTTGAGGGGGCATTGTGCCTATAAATTTTCTACAAAGCAACAATGATTTCCACATTCTTCCATCCAAGATTCACCACAAATCTGATATTTTTTTCTTGCTTCAATTTTAGCAGAATTCATGTTACTCTGATAAGAATGCTTGCCATAGGACAGTTGTTCTTGTCCTTCTTAATGTCTCAAACTAGATCATGTTCAAAAATGCTATATTACACTAATAAGAGTTTATTTTGGTGCAAAAAAATGATAATATGCATTTTTCATTAACTTTTTGAAGACCCTTTGTATGAGCAAGATCTACATGCTGAAAATTCATACACACTGATTAAAGAAATCAAAGACATAAATAAATGGAGGGACATGCTGTGTTAATGGATCCAAAAAATTAATATAGTTTATTTAATAATTCTTCACCAAATTTATACTAGATTATTTCAATTACAATAAAAATATAAGCAATAATTTTGTAGATATAGATAAACTGATTTTAAAATGACATAGAAAGCAAAAAAAAATTAGAATGGTCAAATTGTTTTCAAAAAGTAGAATAAGGTTGAAGGACTCACATCACCAGACATAAAGCTTCAATAGTCAATACATGATGAGCAAAAATATAGATACCAAATAGAGTCTAGAAATAGATCCACAGTAATATGGTCAATTGTTGTCTAATAAATTGACAAAAAAATAATTTAATGGATAAAGATAATCTTCTCAAGAAATGATTCTGGAGCAATGGGAACACAGATGGATAGCAAAGAAATAGCATGAGACAATTTGGGGAGATGATGTGAATTTTCTGTGTTCTCATTGTGGTGGAGGCTAAATAGCTCTATGCAGGTATTAAAGCTCACAAAGCTGTACATCAGAAGAAGTGAATGTTATTGTACACAATAAAAAAAAGCACTTGAGCTATTTATGAAACAGCTACTGTATAACGGAAAGGATCCAGAAGAAAAAAAATCAATTTTAGCTCTGTTGCTTCACGTTTACAAATCTGGACATTTTGACAGTTCTATTCTTATTTTCCTTATCTATGAAGTAGAAACATTAATATATTTTCCAAATATTGGTATGAGTGTCATGTATGAGATAATGTGTGTAAAAGAAGTTCATATAGTACAAATATTATACAATATTGAAAATAATTGTTATAAAATATTTATCAAAAAAATTAAAAGATAATCTTGAAATACTTGTTTGAGGGGTATATTATTTAAAGTCCAAGCAGGAAAGAGACCACACATTAACTGGATAATTTTAGGATAGTTTAACATAAGTGACTATTCACAAAGATGTGTGCAGAGTGTAAAACACAAGGAACTCTGGGAGTCAGCAACAATCAAGGGGAATGTTGATAGGTAATGTCAATGCTGTCATTCTACACTTGAAATCTCAAAGCCACTACTGTTAGAAGGGAAAAGAGGAAAGTTCATTAGCAGGAAACAGCTCTTGGAGTCCCAGTCCTACAGCTGCTCGTGCAGCCTAAATTGGTCATTGCAGCTGCATATTCCACCACCTCCTCTTTGTCCTTCTCCTTCTGCTGTGTTGCAGAGGTTGTTTACCTAGTAGAGTGAATCAAAATTTATTTCACTGGGATTTGATTCCTTGGCAGCCTGTTGGTGGTGGTAGGTTTTTTCATTTGTTTGTTTGTTTTTTATTTTTTTTTAATTTTTGGGGGGGTTGTTGAATAATTTTACTGGCTAGTAATTTTTGACAAGAAGCTAATACAAGGCTGCCCAATAAATCCTCTGACCGAAGCAGAGTCTCCCTTATCCCCACTGTATAACAGAAAGCTAAATTTACTTTGGTAACTGAGATCAATCCCTAGAGCTGCCACAGTGACATCTTTATCTGTTTGTTTTATAGCTTGAGGAAGCCAAAATGGCAAGTGGCAATCTCAGCTTCCAGCTCAATGGAAGAATGAAGCACTCACTCCTTAGTTATTAGGCCGTCTAAATACACAAGGCCTAGGTTGTGAGAAGAGAAGGAAAAAAATTCAAGTAGGTTAACAGGAAGAACACTGAAAGAGACCACTTGCACTCCTCCGTAGTTACCAGATCTGAGCATTATGTTAAGGATAGACATAACACCATGTATTCTCCACTGGTTAAAGGCATACACAACACGTATAAGAGTGTAGTCCCGCATCGCTTCATCCCTGGGATGCAAGGCTGGTTCAACATTCGCAAATCAATAATGTAATCCAGCATATAAACAGATCCAAAGACAAGAACCACATGATTATCTCAATAGATGCAGAAAAGGCTTTTGACAAAATTCAACAGCCCTTCATGCTAAAAACGCTCAATAAATTCGGTATTGATGGAACGTACCTCAAAGTAATAAGAGCTATTTATGACAAATCCACAGCCAATATCAACTGAATGGGCAAAAACTGGAAAAATTCCCTTTGAAAACTGGCACAAGACAGGGATGCCCTCTCTCACCACTCCTATTCAACATAGTGTTGGAAGTTCTGGCTAGGGCAACCAGGCAAGAGAAAGAAATCAAAGGTATTCAGTTAGGAAAAGAAGAAGTCAAAGTGTCCCTGTTTGCAGATGACATGATTGTATATTTAGAAAACCCCATTGTCTCAGCCCCAAATCTCCTTAAGCTGATAAGCAACTTCAGCAAAGTCTCAGGATACAAAATTAATGTGCAAAAATCACAAGCATTCTTATACACCAGTAACAGACAAGCAGAGAGCCAAATCAGGAATGAACTTCCATTCACAGTTGCTTCAGACAGAATAAAATACCTAGGAATCCAACTTACAAGGGATGTAAAGGACCTCTTCAAGGAGAACTACAAACCGCTGCTCAGTGAAATCAAAGAGGACACAAACAAATGGAAGAACATACCATGCTCACAGATAGGAAGAATCAATATTGTGAAAATGGCCATACTGCCCAAGGTAATTTATAGATTCAATGCCATCCCCATCAAGCTACCAATGAGTTTCTTCACAGAATTGGAAAAAGCTGCTTTAAAGTTCATATGGAACCAAAAAGAGCCCACATTGCCAAGACAATCCTAAGTCAAAAGAACAAAGCTGGAGGCATAACGCTACCTGAGTTCAAACTATACGACAAGGCTACAGTAACAAAACAGCATGGTACTGGTACCAAAACAGAGATATAGACCAATGGAACAGAACAGAGTCCTCAGAAATAATACCACACATCTATAGCCATCTGATCTTTGACAAACCTGAGAGAAACAAGAAATGGGGAAAGGATTCCTTATTTAATAAATGGTGCTGGGAAAATTGGCTAGCCATAAGTAGAAAGCTGAAACTGGATCCTTTCCTTACTCCTTATACGAAAATTAATTCAAGATGAATTAGAGACTTAAATGTTAGACCTAATACCATAAAAACCCTAGAAGAAAACCTAGGTAGTACCATTCAGGACATAGGCATGGGCAAGGACTTCATGTCTAAAACACCAAAAGCAACGGTAGCAAAAGCCAAAATTGACAAATGGGATTTAATTAAACTAAAGAGCTTCTGCACAGCAAAAGAAACTACCATCAGAGTGAACAGGCAACCTACAGAATGGGAGAAAATTTTTGCAATCTGCTCATCTGACAAAGGGCTAATATCCAGAATCTACAAAGAACTCAAACAAATTTACAAGAAAAAAACAAACAACCCCATCAAAAAGTGGGCAAAGGATATGAACAGACATTTCTCAAAAGAAGACATCCATATAGCCAACAGACACATGAAAAAATGCTTATCATCACTGGCCATCAGAGAAATGCAAATCAAAACCACAATGAGATACCATCTCACACCAGTTAGAATGGCAATCATTAACAAGTCAGGAAACAACAGGTGCTGGAGAGGATGTGGAGAAATAGGGACACTTTTACACTGTTGGTGGGATTGTAAACTAGTTCAACCATTATGGAAAACAGTATGGTGATTCCTCAAGGATCTAGAACTACATGTACCATATGACCCAGCCATCCCATTACTGGGTATATACCCAAAGGATTATAAATCATGCTGCTATAAAGACACATGCACAAGTATGTTTACTGCGGCACTATTCACAATAGCAAAGACTTGGAATCAACCCAAATGTCCATCTGTGACAGACTGGATTAAGAAAATGTGGCACATATACACCATGGAATACTACGCAGCCATAAAAAAGGATGAGTTTGTGTCCTTTGTAGGGACATGGATGCAGCTGGAAACCATCATTCTTAGCAAACTATCACAAGAACAGAAAACCAAACACCGCATGTTCTCACTCATAGGTGGGAACTGAACAATGAGATCACTTGGACTTGGGAAGGGGAACATCACACACCGGGGCCTATCATGGGGAAGGGGGAGGGGGGAGGGATTGCATTGGGAGTTATACCTGATATAAATGACGAATTGATGGGTGCTGACGAGTTGATGGGTGCAGCACACCAACATGGCTCAAGTATACATATGTAACAAACCTGCACACTATGCACATGTACCCTAGAACGTAAAGTATAATTAAAAAAAAAAAAAAAAGAGTGTAGTCCCACATCATGAGGTGTGTGCTCTAACTAGTGCCATATTTGAATCTTCAGCAAGCCATTCACTGCTCCATCAGGCCAGATGCTCCTGAGGCATGGGATCTTGATAAGAACTCATGAACCTCATGGTTGCAAGCTCATTACTACACCTCCTTTGCCAGAAAATACACCTCTTGGGCAGTGGTAACATTGTGTGTAAAATGAATATGGCATTCTGTAAGTCCAGGAATAGTAGTTGTGAATGAAGAGCTGTAGGTAGGAAAATCAAATCTGTAAGTCAAATATGTGCCTACCCATGAAGTGCAAGGATTGGGTCTAATATGTGCAGCAGTCACCACGTGACTGGCTTGTCCCCTGGGGGATGATGAAAGGTGAAATCTCAGAGTTGGTTCCGCTGTTTGGCATGTCGGTCACTCACCCCTTTTCCTTCCTTGTGATCTCCTTCTGCTGCTCTCCATGGTCCAACCCCAACCACAAATCAGTGTCAAGACTTTCAGATTTCTCTATTTTCAAGTAGAAACTCTGAATTCCACGGGACACGCTAGTATCTTTTCTCCCTGTCTCTCATTCCCACCCTCCCTCCACCTTCATTCTTCCCCTTCAGCTATAACACTAGACTATTTTTGTTTCGTTTTTATTGATACAATAATTTCCTTCACAATATGATGGGTGAGGATAAATAACTACTTCTGTATAATGTTGTATTTAATTTTTGTTTGTATTTGATCACTGAGATAACATTCTTTGATGGTTGTAGTAAACTTTACTACAGCCAAATGTCAAATCTCACATTTAAAATTCTCCTTTCATTATTATTATCCACAGGAAGGTGTGAAATTATGTCACCAACTCTGTGAAATTTAGTGACAGCTGAAAACCAAAGCCCTTCTAACCTTCAACATATGAACATCGGCCAGTAGATAAAATGTATTTTCTCATTATGTGTGTCTAGTTCTCTCTTTTATTATGGAGAATAAAGCTGGCATCTAAATCACAGGGAGCTAGAATTCTACTGGCATTCCATTATACGTTATACAAGGCCTCCCATTGGAAATCAGGCTTCAGGCACAATAAATAAAACAGAGCTAATGGTGGCAATGTATTGGAGAGCTGAGAATGTACATGGCTATCATGAGGAAAAGGGTGACTGTTTCATTATTGCTGCTTGGCCATATTTCACTGTTGTATGTGTATGGACACTATTCACATGATAGAGAACTTTCATGATGCGATAGTTTTTCTTTTGTGCTCTAACAGGGAAAAAGGTAAAATTCAAAAACCACGAATTAAATCCTTCCAGATGGAATTTCATCACTAGAGAAATAAATTTTAAGCTTTTAATGATCTGTAAGAAATGCAAAACAATGTCAACATCAGTGTTTGAATTGTAATGAACCTGTGGTTAACCTTTCAAGATACGCAGCCAGCAGCTTGTGCTACAAAAATGGGCTCCAGATAGAAATGATATTTCTCACCCAGCAGGGTGTTTTCCATTACATTAAAATGTTCAATATTCTGCACACATTAGCTTTACTAATTGAAGCTAATTTAATGCTCTCAAAAGGTTAAGAAGCAAATGTGGAGGAACGCTGGTATTGAGAGGATTGTGCTGACTGATTAGCAACGTGTTTCTGTAAACAGGCAGCACAGTGGTTGGCCTACCTGTTGATGTACTATTAGACCCTGATGAAAAATGTTAATTTTCATTTGTGTTAATGGCTTTGACGTTGGTGCTTCACACGCCGTTTACTGGCCTTCTCAGTAGGTACGGATGCCAGCCTCCCTCAGGATGGCTTTCCATTTGCATTAAGTATTCATCACAAAGATAAATAGTCATGGCCTGACACGACACAAATGATGGATTTGAAGAAATCCAAGCAAGTCCCTGGGGATGGAGAAAAAGAAATATGAGGCTTTTGCTCTCCTGAGATTTGATGGAACCTTTGCAAAGCTGCTCACCCTTTTCAGATGGCATGACTACAGACAGTCTACATCTGTTTATGTCAAGTTGTAAAATTTACCATGCTTATTTATACATACATTCAGTAGCCAGTCATGTAGTCAACACATAGTTTTCTTCAGTGACTACACATATTAGGCACAGCTTCTAGAAACTGCTTCTGATATAATTTCCAATTCTAGTGGTAAAAACTAGTTGATAAATACCTCTGTGTTGGCATAACTTCAGGGAGAACCTTTCTGTCCCTTCATAAGAAGATGATCTCTTAGACTGGCTCATTCCAAATGTGAAGCTGAGACTGTCTCCTGCGTGCCATTGCTCTGCATGGAGTTTACTGGAGAGGGGAGTAACACTTGGGGAATTCCAGAACAGAGCTGAATATAAAAGGAATGAAATAGCATGTGAAAAAGAAGCAAAAATAAATAAAGAAATAAAACGAGAAGAGAGAGAGCTTGAAAATGAGAAGGAAAGACGCAAAAAACAGGTTAAAGAAAAAAAAAAAAAACAAATTCAAGCAACCCCTCTGAACCCAGCAGCAACAGAGTACCCTGTGGTTGGTACCAGCAGTGACTCCATTTACCCTAAACTTTTGTTGGGTACATGTCACAGATTTCATTAATTCCTCCCAAAAAAGCAATGATAAATAGGCAGCGTGCATTTCATATGATAGAATAAAAATGCTTTCTTATGTTCCTTGAGGTGCTATTATACAGACATACCTTATATCAAAAAATATAAATATGACATAGGTTTTGAAGCTGGCTATCTTCACCTTGGAAGTGTCGCAACAGATCTGCTTACTTACAGTGAAGACAGTGCTTCTCACTGGAGTCTTTCAAAATCTGTCCAGAAATAATGACCTTAGGCTATGCTGTTTTATCGGGACTATCATGAATGTATAAACTTACTCATTGCTGGTAATGGTAAGCTGAATGGAAGCTATTGAGTAAGTTAATGCGTCTTCAGAGGTCCTTTTCAGCCTTTGAGAGAAAAAGGCCATTCACTTATAAATGCAACAAATATTTATTATAGACCTCCCGTATGTCAGAATCTGGGCTTAGCTCTGCAGATAGAGCAGTTGAAGAAGACTGCAAGGTCCCGGCACCCGTAAAATGCCAATCCTACATATTTATCATATTCCCTACCTCTCAGGAGGGACCCATCACCCATGGAAGTGACCTGGACATGTCAGTTTTCAATCCCAGGGTACTAGGGACCCAATCTTGAAAACATATTTGGTTAGGCCTCTTCTTCTCTCTTTCTTTCTTTTTATTCCACCAATGTCGCAAGGATGAACAGGGTGCCCAAACATCCCTCCTTTTCCTTGGGGCCACTCCAAGCACTGGTAAAAAGCAAGGTCTATCTTGCTGTGTTCCCTATTCACTTCATTTTCTCCAGTGCCAGATACTGTGGCAGACTCTCCTGCCCTTGCTATGCATGGTGAGTTTCACAGTGGAGGAAATAATAAGGGAAGTTCTGCTGGTGACATTTTAATTAAGAGACCTAGAAATGCCTAAATCCTACTGTGATATCACTGCTCACACCTTCCCATACTTCTCAAAGAGCAGTTATGCATGAGGAAAACAGTCACAGTAAAGAAACCCTTTATATGCGGCTATGATTTGGCTCCTCAACTTAATGTACAAATTTTGCACTAGAGGGACACAAGAATAGCTTCATTTTGCTATACTAAGGAGGCTGAATGTCTTAGACCAAAGCTGAATGTCTTAGACCAAAGCTGGCCATGTTCCCCGGGGTCAGGTGAAGGCTCAGAGGACTTCCTTTCTTTGAAGGCATCACTACCAACTTCCCTGTCTGAAGCCCTCCTTAGTAAATTGTCCTGAGGCACAGTAACAATACCACCATAGTACACAGACTCAGTTACAGGCTGGGCAGTATTTAGCTGTATTCAAATTGCCTCAGCCTATGGCCTTGTCATTTCTATCATTATAGCCCCAAGGCTTTAGTTCTTATCTTCATCCCAAATCTTGATGTTGCAGTACTACGCTCTGGGTTCCCATGGTAGCCCCAAGGAGTGTTTGTTGTCACATGTCCCTCCTGCAATCACTTAGATCTATGACCTCCCTTGGCTTTTGGCTCTCATCCCATGATGCTAAAGGCTGGTGTCCACCCTTCTCCTGGTATTTGGAGCCCAGTCCCCAAAAGCCTATCTAATGAGATCCTTGTTCTCCAAAGCAGGACACCCTGAACATTGACTTGCAGCCCACGGGACTCTCCACTTGCACACAGCCTCATGCCTCTACTTCCATGCTGCTGTTAGGGCCAGCTTGGAGCTCCAGGGCCAGCTATTGCCTCAAACAGGACTGTTTTGGAATTGTACTAACACATTGGGCCTCTCCCACCTGGCTGAATCTCTGCCTCCATCACAGACCACCATCCACCCCATCCTGTTCTGCTGGATGGGAGTTCCTGACTCCTCCCTTCTGTTCCATGGTGACATAGAACCATCGTGCCTCCAATCTAAATTAATGGCAGAAAAAACCCACACTGTTCCTCCCTCATAGGACTCTCCTCCCTTTCCAGATTCCTTAAATCTCATGCCTTCTCTTCTAATCAAGGTGTTTCTTCAAGAAAAGAACACGGGAGATGTGTTATTTCAACGTGGTGGGTAAACCAGCCTGGCTTCACTGTAAACCAAGTATTTGGAGTCCAGTCCACTGTGGATTCTCCACAGTGAAGGACGAGCTCTCCCGGTTACAGGAACATGGAACATTCAGGACGTATGTGGGGGATGTTTAGGAACATAAGGGTTTCCATATGTCCCTAACTCACCTTCAAGTAAAATGGAGGCCGGCTTACAGAGATGCTACACTGAGATTATTTTTCCCTGAAGAAGTCCCTCAGCTTTCTGTCCTCCTCAACCTGTCTTCTGTGTTGTGCAGAGGTAACCAGATCCTTGGCAGAGTCTCCAGAATCTCCCTGCACACACAATGCAGAGTGTGAAGCCAGAGTCAGCCAGGCAGGGCACATCACGGTCTCCAACCTTGTAGAGACTCATGATTCCTTCTCAATCTCAGCATTCATAAATCCATACATGTTAGCAATGGTCCTTGCATTATCTGTGGAGAAAAAAACACATTGGCAAAAAATTATGAGATGTATTTAAAAGTTCTTTTTAAAATGTTGAATTTGTTCATCATAACAAGCTATACACATATAGAAATAAATAGCTGTATGCATGGGCAAGAAAAGCCGTGAGCCCAATCCATAAGTCATGTGCAGTGTACACATGCGGGGTCCATATGCCTGGCTCCTACTCCACAGCCCTGAGAGATTCTTGTTCTGAAGGTGTGCGCCACTGGGTCTGTGTGATTAGACTGTGGATAATTTCCTGCTGATACTAGGAGACCTCCTGGTCTATCCCAAGATATTTAGCATCACAAGCACAACCTGAGCCCCATTTCAGTTACAGACAGGAAGTTTGGGGCATGGGGAGGGGTTCATGCCTCCCAGTCTTAGATCCATCTCCCTGCTAACAACAGTGGAGGGGTCGGGGTCGGTGAAAAGTCTTCAGTGAAGAAGAGATCGCTTCTCTTCTCAGAGCAAAGCCAAGGAACAGTGGGCTCTGTGCTTAGTTCTTCGATGTGTCTTCAACATTTATTTGGTCTGACTTGCTAGGAAATACTGACCCTCACCCAGAAAGTGATAACCAAATTGGTAACCTTTCAAATGAGCGGCGTTTTCTCTTCCTTTGGTCGCTCAGTGCCATTTTCTATTAAATGGTGATCAGCAATTTATTTTCTCAAAGATGAAGTATCAGAACTACATGGATAAGATAGAAACATATTTTCATGCTTCTCCTTTACCTATAAGGAAAAAAGAAGTTATCCCTAAAAAATCATTTCTTTTCCCTTGGTGAGGCAGCTGCTGGTATTTCTATTATCCCTTGTTGCTGTTTGGATCAACTGTCCCCGACATCAATTTATGCTCTTAGTAAGTCTTCAGTGAATTGTCAGAATCAAGGCTTGTCTGAGGCAACATATTTCAAAGATAGAAAAAGTTTCCAAAGATTCATACGTCTACTTCTGAGAAAGAAATACAAATTAAGCCTTCAATTTCCTTCCTGAAGCTCATTGAATCAAGTCTACTTTCTGGGTAAGGTCTATGAAGAAGACTTCCCCGGGGCCTAAATATACTGTTGTTTATTAATTTCATTTTCCTGCCAGGAAAGTATTTTTTCCAAAGAAGCAGTGAGTCTAATTGTTGCAGGAATGATCACAACCCAAATTTAGAAATTACGGAGTTGAACAACATTCACCTTAATTCTCTCCTTACTTGAAATAAATGCATTCTGCCTTCTTTTGGTGCTTATTGAGCACCAGTCGTGTGTCAGGTCTTGTTAGCAATGAAAATGGGAAGGTGATAAAGACACGGTTCCTTTAAGTTTTGGGAAACCACAGTGTGCGAGGCAAGCACTGGAGAGGTAATAGGTCCAATCTTGGGGAGATGGAAGACAGCTTCCATCACTGAGGGCAAGGGACATCTCAATGAGACCTAACGAAGAGTAGAAGTCATGGGACAATCTAGACCAGTGCTCCTCAAAGCAAGCACCATGCACGGGTGCCAATTCATAAACTGCGTGTTATTGTAACAAGATAAGTATAAAATTGAGAGTAGGCATTAAGAAGCTTTTGTAGCAATTGGACAAATATCCAAACATGTAATCAGCAGGTTTCTATTTTATGTTTTTATATTTATTTGTTTCTAATAATTATTTTCAATTGTGTTTTATAAAAGCTGTAGTCTACAATGAATTCGGAATTTAGAAAAAGAAAAACTGGCACTTTCTCATCCAGGATTTGAGAAGCAGTGATCTAGTGCGTGGCTGGGAAGGGCTGGGAAGAGGGCACAGAGTAGCAGATTCTAAAGCTTGCCTCTGAGGCTGGAAAGACAGGCATGTTCTGGGAACTGCAGTTCCTCCCAAAGCATCTTCTCCTAAAATACATTCTCTCCTTCCTACAGCTCACAAGCAATCCTTTCTCTCATCATGGTAATTCGTAACATTGTGCATGCTCTCTATGTGTCTGGCACTCCATTACGCACTTTATCTGTGCGATCTAATCGTTATAACCAAACGACAAGGTAAATGCTCTTATTTTTCTTACTTTGTAAATGAGAGAAGTAAGATTTGGCAAGGTAAAGCAACTTACCTAGGTTACATCCAGAATGCCAACCCAGGAATCTCTGTCTCTATTTAGTCATCTAGTCGATTTCCTAGAAGTTGTTATACATTAACTTCATAAAATCTCTGTATTTGGGAAACTCCATCCCTTCATTAAGAAGTTGGAGAAAAGCTTCCAATTCTTCTCATCTTCTTAGCTACCCCCAGAGTTATCTCTCGTTCAAACAACACAACTTTAAAAAGAAAAATATCTATAACCCTAGTGCTGTTTCTTTTCTCTGCACATGATCCAAGCTTTCACCTGTTTACCTTTGGGATCTGCTGTGAAACATAATCATGGCTTGAGCTACCAAAAAGCACATATGTCAGTTTGATTTCTGACCCATTTGTTCCAAGTACATTTGCTAGTATAACTTGTAGTCACCAGGGTTTTGAGAACTTTCATGAGGATCTTTTTTTCTTCTTCTTGCTCATTTCAGACTAAATCAGGGATGATGATGACTGCAATAAACTCCACTGAGATGATTAGTGCTCCCTGAAATGTGGCTCTCTCTGGCAGGGCTGCACTGATTGTTCATCACCCAGCTGGTTTCCTTTACATTTCATACCACCTCCCGCAATGGTGCTCCTGGTCTCAGGGAGGTTGCCAGCTGACAGAGTAAACAAACAGCCATACACCCTGATTGCAAAACTTTCTAAAAGGCAAACATCTCTCCCAAGTGCCAAGACAGAAAGCGTTTTAAGTTTAATTAAGTTTTTCCAAATGTATTCCAGTCATCAGAGAAGTACAACTCCCCACGAATTTGCCTGTGGTGATAAAAGGGGTTGAGTCTATTCCATGAGGTGACGACCATATGGACAGCTTCTCTGAAAGAGATAATGAACAGAGCTATATTTCAGAGAATTTCAAGGAGTTTTGCAGCAGGAAAAGATATTAAAGATTATCTCAGATAATCTGAACTATTTTATAAAAATCAAATTTGAAAGGAAATCATCTCGTCTCCCATACACACACTATGATAACAGCACATTCAACCTGGGATGCATAATTGTATCCCAGTTCTTTACTTTCTGGATTAAATTGCTGGGAAGGGGTAGGAAAATTGGCACTGGGAGAATGCAATGTTCTGACCAACTGCTGAATCTGAAGGGAATCACAAGCTTCATTTCATAAGATGTTTTTCCTCCAATTCAATTTTGACCTTCACTTTACTCCTTTCACTTTCAAGCCCACATACCACACTCACTGCTTTAGTCATTACATAGTATCTCTTCAGAGGTGGAGCTCACTATGCTGCCCAGGCTACTCCTGTACTCCTGGGCTCAAGCAATCCTCCCTCCTCAGCCTCCCGCATAGCTGGAACTATAAGTGTGTGCCACCACACCCTGCTTCTCTGATGCATTTCAAAAATCTTATTTCAAAAAGTGTTTAAATCTAGGATGTCACTAACTACATAACTAAAAAGTTGACTAATTTAAATAAATTTGCATTATTTTGCCTTCATTCCCAATTTTTGTCTTAATATTTTTCCTTTTTTTGGCTTCAAAAATCTGAGATGGAAGGGTTGTTTAGTTGATTCGATCATTTGTTGACCAGAATAATTATCTCTTCATTTCTAAAATAATACAAACTCTTAACTTTAAAAGACGTTCTTTTAAAATAACTCACGGCAACATCCTCATTTTAAGTGGATCCAAAACATTTAGACGAGATGAGACTTACTGCATCCTCATACTTTTTAGTTTTATTCTTAACCAACTCCAACATGATGTTTTCCTACATGTTCAACTCCATTCTTTAAAAATAGCAGTTACCAATTAGAGGATTGAGAAAAATCAGTGAATGTAATAGGAAAAAATACTTACATTCGTGTATTTTCTATAATTCATTAGTATTTGGAGATTTATGAAGTTTATAGCTATCATAGTTTGTGTTTGATTTCAGTGTGTTGTAATCTACCAGATTTACATTGTTTCATTTATTTTCAGAATAACCCTATGAAAATATTTCTTAAATCCATATATATGTTCCAGTTAATTTGATCTAAAACGCAAAACATTGACTTTTCACTTCATAATGTAGATTCTAGCAATAGGTGTCTTCCATGAGCCCTCCTTCTCCAGTTATTTTAAGGTGGAGTGGCTCTACCAAGGATAGAAGTGTCCTCTTCTTTGTCTCAAGCCCATTTTCAAATGTCTGAAAAATTATGTCCTTTCACAATTCTCCAACAGCTTAAAGGGTTAAGGAATGCTATAAGCAGAAAGGACAGTTAGGGGTCTCAGCTAATAACGAATGCACATTAGAACCACTCAGACATGAGGCATTTTGTTAAAATGCCAATGTCCAGGCCTCAACCCCAACCCAAATGAGTTAAAATTGCTTAAGGGGAGAACCTAGGAATTAGTCCTTTGTTTTATAGTTCTCCAGGTATTTCTAATATGCAGCCAGGTATGGAACCAACAGCAGAAAGCACGTCAGCTTTGGAGTTGAAAACACCTGAGTTTGAAACCAGTGCCTGCCATTTAGCAGTGCTATAATTGAGGATAATTTACTAATTTTTCTGAAAATCAATTTTCTTATTGATGAAATTGAAATAATTATCTTATACAGTTAATGAAAGAATTACATAAAATTGCATATGTGGAGGAACCCAGCACAATATTATGCAGAAAGTACGTTTCCAATAACTAATAGATTCCCTCACATGTCCTGTCTGACATTCACAAACTGCCATTTCTCTGAGAATGATGATGATATTAGAAGTATAATGTCCTACATCACACAATCAAAGACATACCTATCTGCTTATGTTTTTCAAATAACAAGTTATGAGGTTTTCTAGAAAAGACAGTGGGCACATTTTGCACAGATTACCTTCACAAATGACAAGCTACTAGAAATCTTCCCCCAATATACAGCACAATGTGTTCAATGAACAAAGGCTTATCTAGTGTCTAAGAGTCAATACATAAGAACTTTTGAAGCTACATTTTTCAACCGCATATTGAAATCCAGGATAAAAAGCAATTTGGAAAAAATTCCAGAAATGTACAGTATGTCCTCATTCTGTGAGAACATGTCACAAAGCATGTGGGCTTAGCAACTACACTGAAGCTAAATAGAGCTTTTAGGCAAGAGTCAAATTCTGAATTATACTCTAGCCAATTACTAAAAAGCACTTCTGTGTCCAACTTGAGAGACCACAAGATGTTTTCATTGTCCATGACCTCATTTTTATTTTATTACTTGTTACTTACAATCTAAGCCATGAGGGCAAGCTAAAGGCCCCCGAAGAGGGAATAATTTCAGAAATTGGAAATACAACGAAAAAAGTAATAAAATGCACTTGTTCTGACTCCATAATTTGGAAGTAGGTGATAACTGTATCTAGGAATGTCCAGCATCAATAAAAGTTCAATAATGTCATTGAGATGAGTGAAAATTGTTTTGCTTATTTAATAAGACATGGTGATTTCAAGGCCATGGTTTTCACGTCTTGGATTTATGTGCTTCCTTAACTAGCAGCAGTTGCTGACGTTGAAGTTGCAATCCTTAAAGTTTAACTCTGACTTTATATGAACTCAGGCTGGGCCTTTGCCTCACCTATTCCAAGTATGTGATCCTTTGGTGCTGGTGGGAATTCAGGTCACTTAGATTGTTAGATAGTAGTGCAGGAGGCTGGAGGAAAAGCAAGGCAGCTATTCGTAGCCAGTTCCTCCTACTCCACTGAGTGCTGCTCAGTGGAATTAATAGAGGCTGCTTCCGGTTTGATGCACTACTGCCTATCCTAAATTAGAACCATAACTTAATTGATATTAGTCATATATTATATCTGATTACCTCTGGAAGAAATTGTCATAAGTGCACGTTAGTGAGGAGTAAGGAAGGCTTTTGCTAATAACACTACATTTCAGACTGAGTTAACAATTAATCATCTACCCCTGACCTTTACTAAAGGGCAAGTCATCTATTTCATATGGAACAACAAAGATACTACTATGCATAATTTCCTAAGAGAGGAAGCCCAAAAGTGTTCTATGTCAGATTTTGAAGCATTTGCTTTTAACCTCAAGTCTCATTTATCTCACATGCTTAAATTACTCCTAACACGGTGATTCTCAAAGCGTGGTCTCCTGACCAGCAGCAACAGCATCACCTGTGAACTTAGTACAAGTGCAAATTCTCAGACCCTATTCCAGAATGAATGTACCAGGAACTCTGGTGGCAGTGCTATAAATTTGAGTTTTAACAATCTCTCCACGTAATTATATGTACACTAACATGTGAGGTCCACACTTTAACGAAGTTGATATGTAAAGATATGCATTAATTGTCAGATACTACAGAATAATCTCAGGAAGCTGCATTTACAGACACCATTGGTTATGTCACGCTTCTTTCAATATTATCTCTTTCAATATTATCTGATGTCCTGCTCTGAAGAGAGAAGGACTGACCCAGGATTTATTAAAAAATCATATTTAAGTACTTGTTAATTGCTAGGTATGAAAGAAGCAAGGGCAATTCAGACAACTTCTTGCACTTGGCAGGATTAGATGAGAAAAAAATTATAATAGGGCAATAAAATACCACACCAGTCACTACTGACACCTGTATACATAAATGAACAATTTAGAACCAGGAAACAAACCATGCTACTTTAGAAGAAACTCAAGTGTTCACTTGGGGTAGCTGCACACAGAAGTCAAAGGGTTATGCAATATAGATATTCATGTTCATCTTCTATTCACTTAGGTGCACTGGAAAGCACACTTGGTAGCAGAGGAGTAGCCTAGGTTAGTAGTCGCGACCCTATATCCAGCAATAAGGCTACCTGGGATTGTATATTAATTCCACCATGGGATTGTCATGACCTGCAGACCCAAGCCTACTCCAACTCTAGGCCACTCCTGACCATCGCAAAACATATTATCAGACTTAGCCTCAGCCCCAATACCTTAGAGACTGAAAACAGGTTCCACTGCTCCATATGATGCCCCTGAACTACTGTCTGCTGTAGGAAAGTGCTGGTGACTACCTATTGCTTACCAGTAAGAAAATACTATTTTCCCTATCACCCCATCATTAATGACCTAAACTGAGCCTGGGGGAATGCCCCTTTTTATAGTGCAGCTGTCATTCAGTTCATCAGGCCAAGCCCTGTCCTATTTGGATTGGCTTGCTTTCCTTCTCAGACTTCCCATAATGCTCTCGTTTCAGAGTGCCTTGTGCTCAATCCTATCTGTATCCAAATATATCTCCCAAACAAGCCTTGACTGGCTATATGACATTTTCACATGAGTAACTACTTTGTTTGGGATTACCAAAACTACCTGTCAACATGAAAATGTCATCAATAATATCACCCATTAAGCCACTTTCTACAACTAAAATATGAACTCGGGTAAAATTATTGGTGTAACGGGTCAGGCCTTACCTAGGGAGAATGGAACTTTCAACAGTATTTTCTCTGTGACCATCTGGTCAACCTAGAAACAGTCTCAGAAGACTATATTTTTAAAATTAGGGTTGGCACAAAGTCTAAAGGTGACTAGAAAGAATCATCAGATGACAGATGTCCCATATCTTCTAAGAGCTCAAAAGCACTGTGGGAAATCACAGACCTTGGGATTAAACCTGAGCTTTAATCTTAATTTGCAGTATGACCTTGGACAGTTTAACTGTTTGGACTTTGTTTTCCTTATCTGTAAAAGTGGATATGAAAATATCTGCTTTGAAAGGTTTCTGTCCAAATTAAATGAGAGAGAATATAAGGGTGTATTTAACTGTGTCAGGAGCAACTTAAAAAAAAAAAATCAACAAAAACAAAAGATGCTATTTCAAGTAACACCTTTGACACCTATCATTTTTCCATTTTCTATAGTCAGTACTTGTAGAACCCCTAAGGTAGGTGATAAAATGGGTTAATTAGAAATCTAGGATAGCAAATAAAGGAAAGACAGAGCCAAGCCATTGAGAATCCTTGCAAGTCAACAGCATGAAAATAACTAACGGGTCATTTTAAGGAATCACGGAGCCTCCCATTGAATGGAACACATAAGGGGTCTTCTGGTCCAAATTTAGAAACTGGTGAGATTTTCCTCTCTACATGCCCTGTCTCTGACCTGCAGTGTTACACTGGGACTGCCAGTGGCCTCTCTGCTGGAATAGATGCTTTAGCAGAGTTAACTTTAAAATAATGCAAGCAAAGAGGAAATGTATATTACAAATGCCTTAGATGGATTTGATCTATATACATAATATCTCCCTCCAGAGCCTTAGTTTTATGACTTGGCAGTGGAAGTCATTTTGACACAGGGTCTTTAATAACATTGGTGTTCATTCCTAGACTATTTGATACACCCAATTAATGTATTCTGCAGATGATCTGTCAGCCTCTGAGACTGCTAAATGAATCAAACTCATTAAGTGCTCCTCTTTTATTAATAGCACAAGTCCCACTGCTGCGATGTAGAAATGCTATTAGTAGAGGTGGCTTCTGCCTCTTGTTTGAGCACAGCTCACAAACAAGTCAGCACTGAAAGGGATGTGAATCATGATAACTGGGTCTGTCACGTAAGGCTGGAACAAATGGCTCCGAGCCTTGTCTGAGGGGCAGTGACACACTCCATCAGTGGCTCTGGGTGAAATCCATATCTAAGGGAGAGATTCTGCTGGGAAAAGCCTGCCTGCAATTAAGTCTGCTGTCTCTAAACCACTTCTCAGTCAGAAATACCATTGCTAAAGCCTTCCTTCCAAGAAAAGAAAGCACAGAATCATTGATTATCAGATTAGGAAAGAACCAGAAGATCATTGCACCCAGTGGTTATCAGCCCTAACTATAAATTAGAATCGCATGGGATGTTTCAGAAAGAAAGCAATATCCACTAAACAAGTGGTACCGATCTCAAAGGATTAAAAGAATACAGAGTCTGTTCTATAGCCACAACTTAGTTATGTTAAAAAGAGGTATCAAGAAAGTCCCAAATATTTAAAAATTGAGCCATAGAACTTAAATAGGCCATGGGTTAGAGAACACATTAAGAACCAAACAATAGCGGCGACAGAATATATTCATATGTTGGAATGCAGCAAAAGGAATATTTAAATATAAATTTATGGCCTTAAATGGATAAATAGAAAAAATACATAAAATCAATGATTTGTTATTCAAGCATAGGAAATTAGAAAAAGAGAAATGAATCCCAGAACCAGCAAAAGACAGGAAATACCAGAGATGGGTGGAAATCAGTAAAATCGGATATGGACTAGCAATAGAGAAAAATAATGAAATCAAAAGCTATCTGTGTTGGCTCTTCAAGAAAATCAGTAAAATGAATCAACCTCTAGAAAAACAGAACAAGAAAAAGTGAGAAAGAGAACCAAATTACTACTATCAGGAATAAAGGAAGAGACAGCAACGATCCCATAGATATTGAAAGAAAAGCAAGTGAAATATGAACAATGTTATGCCAATAAATTTAAAAATTTAGATGAAGTGTATAAACTCCTTGAAAGACACAATTAACCAAAATTGACAGAAAAAATAGAATGCTGTAACATCACTATCTGTCAAGGAAATTGAATGAATAATTAACAACATTTTTATAAGGAAAACTCTAACCCAAGATATTTTTGCTGGTAGATTCTGTCAAATATTTAGGCAAAAGTACTAGAAATTTTACACACATTTTTTCAGAACCTAGAGGAAGAGGTATCACTACCCAATGCATTTTCTGAGGCAATAATGTGATATCAACACCAGACAAGACCACTATACAAAGAAAAAATTACAGATCAATATCCTTCAAAACAGATACGAAACAGATTTTTGTATCTGTTTTATATCTGAACAAAATATTGGTAAATCAAATCCATCAAAATATAATTGTAATAATGTACCATGACCAAGTTTGTCATATAAACAGAACAGACAGAAAAAATCTTATGATCTTCTCAGATTATATACACACAGGAAAGCATTTGACAGCATTCAATCCCCTTTCATAATAAAAATGTTTAGCAAATTAGAAAATAGAAGAAAATTATCCAATCGAAGAAAGAGCATCTTCAAAATACTTCCAAATAGCGTCATAATGACAAATATTCAATGCTTTCCCACTAAATGTTGAAATCTACAAGATTTTAATTAGACAAGTAGGAAATGACTGCTGTGAGAAGCCTAAAGGACTATTTAAAATGTTTAACATATCTCAGAGAGAGAGTGTAGGTATTCCACCTACAGCCGAACTAGTTGCCCCCAACTCTTGGAGACAATCCCCATTCAGGTACAGAGTTTGAAAGATGGGACCACCACAACATCAATATTTTCAGCACACTTCATGTAGGGCAAAGTCATGGTCCTATGGTCCTTCACATATATTGCCAAAGGTCAGTGCCCAGGGCAACAGTCCCACATCCACGAAAGTATGTGAAGGAACTGACTGTGAATTAAAGAGGAGATGGTGATCCTGAGAGTAACACACCATAAAAAGCCAGTCAGGCCTGGAGTCCAGCCTGAAGTTAGTTCAGAGGGAACACCAGGTTTCTAGATCCAGAGGGATCAGAGCAGAGGACGAGCAGCAGCATCTACAGGCACTCCCAAGCCTCTCTGCATGAGGCTAGGGAATGGTCCTTTAATGGCAGCCCAGACCTGAGGGGTGAGGTCCAGTCATGAATCTTCCCCAAAAAGGCAAATCCTTGGGAGGCTGTGTTCCATCCTAGGGAGGCTGAGTCCAACTCTCAGCCTCTCCTCTGCCTTTGGACTGCCCTGAAATGGTGTAAAATGAAACTTTTCAGGATGCAACTGGATAGGAACAGGCAGAAAAAGACAGGCTAAGTCTCCCGTGGTGTCTCCCTGCCCCTTGGGACATAGCAAGTGGCAGAGACTTCAGAAAGAAGCCCAGCTGTTCAGCAGCTTCTCAGAGCTCCCTGGGATGCAATGGAAGCCTCAGGATAGAGGAACAACCTATGTGATCACCCAAGCCTCTCCTCCCAAGAGAATGCCAAGGGCAGGCACGTGAAGGAATGGGCAAGTTCTAGGTTCATGATGGTCAGAATTTCAGATGCATTTATTTATTTTAAGCCATCAAAATATCCTTTTCTGGGGCAACAGATGAGGAACACACACACACACACACAGAGTAAGGCTTTACTAATCATGTTTGAGGGTCTACCCTAAGCAGACCTACCATGCAACTTAACCTCAAACTAGACTTATCCTCTAACTTTGTGGAAGGGCATCCAAATCCCTCAAGCTCCTGATACCTGGAAATCCCTGCAGACTTGCAGCAGATCCTAGCCAAACTTTTAAGCTGAAACCCTGTCTTCTAAATCCCCATGGCATCTTGTGTAGCCTTCAAGGGGGTTTACAGAGTAGCATGGGAAAGGAAGACTCCTGCAGGTCTGAGCAAGAGTGCAGGAGCTCTGAAGCATCCCCTCCCTCCCCCACCTCCTTGCTGAAAACTGTTCAGGACAGACTGTGGTATGAGTGGAATATTTGGAGTGGAGGTCACTGGGGAAGTAATAATTAGAGAAACACCACTGTCAAGTGAGTGAGAGATTGTCTGAGGAGGTGAAAAAGACTTTTTGGCAAAGTAAAATTGCCAAAAAGGAGCCAAAGCCAACCACAGAGACTGGGATTGGGGCCATGATAAAGGATACAAATTTTCAGTTAGACAGGAGGAATAAATTCAGGAGATCACAACAGGGCAGTGCAGTGATTATATTTGATAACAATGTGCTTGTTGCATAGTTGAAACTTCCTAAGCGAGTAGATTTTACACATTCTCACCACAAAAACAAAGTAAGTATATGAGATAACAGATATCTTAATTAGTTTGATTTAGTCATTCCACAATGTGCACATACATCAAACCATAGATAAATACAAATTTTGTCAACCTAAAAAATTAAGACAAATAAATTTCAGGTTAAAATTGAAAAAAGTTATTTAGAAATTATAAGAAATCCTTAGAACATAATATTTTCAAGAGCAAATATATATATATATATATATATATATATATATATATAGTATGATTCCAATTTTATGTGTGAGTATAATCTTCAGGTGCCCAAATTATTGGGCGCGACGAAAGTGGTATGATTGTAGAAGAGCAGACAAAACAACAGTAGGACAAAACTGACTCTAATAAAAGAATTCTGCACACACAAAAATAAAGAAGAAAAAAAGAAAAGGAACAGGATAGCAATGCCTCAAAGGGAGCCCCTGCACCAGGTGGCCCTGCCATCAACAAACTCAGGAAGCCAGTCTGAAGGTGGCCGTGGGATGTATAGGGTAAACCGCTGCACATAGAAGCTGGCTACAGTCACTACATCCCCTACAGATTAGAACCCACGGTGACCTCAGACACAACCTATCACATTTACTCTGCCAACTAAGTTAACCTCGGAATTTAGAGAATGTGATTCTCTAAAGGCGGAAAAACAAATTCTAGAGCTGCATCAGGAGTTTTGCCAGAACCCTGGTAAAATCTCTCCCGCTGAAGCAAGGTTGGCCTGAAACTGCCCTGTCTTCGTTCTGAAATTGATGAGGACCACATCTTAACCATTCATCCTCTCCACAGTGTAATGATTCCTCCTAATAAAAGGTCATGCTTGCAGGACCGGTGGGTTGGCCAACCGGATTCTCAGCATAAAAATTGTTAGACATTTCTTGGTTGATTTGGTTGAACTTCTTGTGTGAGCTAACATTTTTCAGGGAAGATTGGAAGTTGGTTTATGAAAGCATACGGGTTGTCAGAGCCCATTAGGTAGGCACAATTAATTAGTTAAACAAATGAAGCTCCTCTTGTTTACCTTGATTTCCCTGGGGCTTCCTGAGGATGGCTGCTCACGGCTTCATTACCAGCAGTCTGTGGAAGGGGTTCCAGGGATTTAAGGCTGCAGCTTTAGCAGTCAGGTTGGAAAGCTCTTTCTGTAACTATGTGGCCTAGGAACAGAAAGCCGTTCCAGCACGCTACAGGCAGGATGTACCTCCGAATGCCATGTGTATGCTCTTTGTACACAGAAATGTGCTCTGTGAATTCATCTAGCACTTAACTTTGAAATTTGGCTGCATAATATTAATAGAAATCACCTGTAGCCTGTCTTTATTCCTTTGTTTCAGATGACACCTAATCAGAGTTTTAGCAAAATCCCATCTATAATGCTTCTATATTTAGACCTCCACAAAAGATAACACTGTTAAATTGCTGGACCTTGAGCTAGCATCGTTTTTATAAAGATGTCTGCACCTTATTTCTGTTTCACTTTTGTTTTTCTTAAAGCATATTTTAACCTCAGAATCTATTTGGACAGTTTATTTTGCAGAATAATTCATGGCTCAGAAATGAAAATAGAGTAAATTCTTGTTTCCATTAGAACAGAGACCAGGCTGTAGAGGGGCAGCTTAAACCAGATCTTATAAACTGAGAGCGGGCCTGTGTGGGCTTTCCCACACCCCGCTCTGAATGCTGCAAGTCCCCTAATGTCTCACACTGACAATGTCCAGTCCAACCAGAGACGCTCCAGAAAAAAAGACTGAAGCCATCTCATTGTGTCTCATAGACTGACCAAACCATGCCAGTTTGCCTGCTACCGAAGGGGGTTTTGGGATATGGAACTGTCACTGGTAAAGCTGGTAGAGTCCCAGGATAGAGGCCCAAACATTAATAATGGGACAGGCCCAGGGAGGAACGCATTTCACAAAGACATGCTGGAGTGATGTCGTCAGGAGGTTGCTGTCCACGGCCATTAAGTGAAATGTCTTTGTATCCTTCCAGTCATTCGTCATGTCTGAGTAACCACAGCTACTCTGGATTCCAGCTCTTCTTCTGTGAAATGAACGGGTAAGTGGAACAGATTCCTCCCAGGCCTCCTCCAGCTCTAACACTGATGTCTGGTTATAATCAGCAGATAAACACTACAAGGGAAAGCAAAGGGAATCGAAAGAAGCAAGAGGACAACGCTTCAAGTCAGATCACACTTCCTTCACTGCAGAAGAAGAAAAATTGCTGTTAGAAAATCGATCCATTATTGATTTTAGCAACTAGAAAGCTAAGCAATAATAATTAACATTTGACAGCCCGTCAGTGCATAAAGCATTTTCACATATATGCCCATTTGTGATTCTCAAGACATATATCCAACACACATAAAGCAGATCTTGGTATTAAGTCCATTTTACAAGTGAGCAAAGAAAGAAACTCAGCTGTGAGGAGTAACTTGCACGACGTCAGCATGATCAGAAATGGCCAGAAGCAGAGCCTCTGGGGTTGAGCTACCTGGGTTCGAGTCCTGGCTCTGCCCTTACCAGCCATGTGATATGTAATGGTCCTGGCTGTACTTTCGGGTTCTGCTCTGCAAAGTGTGCATGGGGTTAACATCCTTTCTGCATCATGAAGTTGTTTTGAAAATTGAATATGCACATAAAGCCTTCAAACAGTGCTTATCACATCAAAGTTCCCAGCATTAAGTATCACCACTACTATCTAGTACATGAAACTAGATTTAAAAACAAAAATGCATCTTATCTCAGGGATAACACATAGTCCTGAAGACTTTGTTTTCAGACACTCTTCTGCCATCAACTAACTGTATAACCTTGATCCCCGTTTTGAATTTAATTGAAACTACTAAATTCCTTTTCTATTTGTGGACATTTTTATTTCTAATGCCAAGACCATTTAAACGCATTCTTTATTTTGTACTCAATGCACAAATTACTTGCTCAGACTTACAGAGTAGAGAAATAGTTGATACAATGAAATAGACACTATACGGGAGGCTGAGGCAGGAGAATGGCGTAAACCCGGGAGGCGGAGCTTGCAGTGAGCTGAGATCCGGCCACTGCACTCCAGCCCCGGCGACAGAGCGAGACTCCGCCTCAAAAAAAAAAAAAAAAAAAAAAAAAAAAAAAAAAAAAAGAAATAGACACTATAGGTTTTACTGTAATGATTCCAAAGTTTCAGGTGATTTATTCTCCCTCTCAATATATGGAATATTCAGCTAGTGAAAATCAAAGTTAAACAATTTCGTTTTCTGATGTTGATTGTTTGTATATTTTTGTTTTAATTTTTTAGAAAGTTGTTTAAAAGAAATGGAAAGGACTGCTTGCCCTATATATAATGGATCCATTATAGATGAATATCTATTTTCAAATACTAGTACTTGAAACTAAAAAAGCCATTTCAAAATTGCCCGTAAGTAAGTTTGACATTTGTGGCTGATGTCTACCTCCTTTGACTCAGTAATCCCATTTCTGAGAAGTTATCTTAAGAAAATAACTTGAAAAAAAAATGTACACACAAAAAGGACAGTCCACTGGCATTTAAGTGATTTTTAATGTGGCACTTTATAGGCATGAGGAAATTTGATGCTTAAAACCAACCCGTGAAGTATGAATGGTTATCCCTGTTGCCACACGAGGAAGGTGAAACTGAGAGGACCTGCCCATGAACCCGGGCTCCTGCAGGCAGTATGAGGATCTGTAGCCGACCACATCTATGCCACCTTTCATTCCGTGCCTTCTTCATTGCTGTGAGGATCAAGCAAGAAGATGTACATCAGGTGTTTTGAGAATTACAAATATTATAAAAATGAAAGACTATGGGTGGCCCTTTTATGTCACAAGACATAAAAATATACAAGCTCTCAAAAAAATTGCATCAAAATTTAATTAAGATCATTTACATTTAAAGAGATATTTCTATTCAAAAATTTTAAGATGCATTTTACAAGTCTCTTCAGAATTTCTGGTAACAGTAGGGACACTTCCATGTTGTAGAGGCAGTGCCTTTTCAGTCTTCTGACAGTAGCAGTGGTAACTGTGAAATGAGCAATACAGCATAATGGACAGCAATGTCTCATCTCTAAGGAGGAAAATCTTACACCTCGATGGGATGTGACAGAGCAATCCTTCTGTGATTACCACAAAGCAGATCTCCAACATGCAAACGTGCCAATGGGTTAAGTAAGGAGGGGATAGCACTGCTTTGAACTCCATTACTTAAGCCTGTTAAAAAGAATAATGAAAATCAAACCTGTCCCTTTCTCCTGCTCCCTGTAACTCTCATGCATGAAGACAGTGGTTTCCAAACTTGCTCACACACTTCTATCATTAAGAAATTTATAGCACACCCTCTCAAAGTTTTATATGTGTAAGTTGTGCATCTATACTACTATCATTAACCAAACTCTTAATACCAAATATACTTTACAAGTGAGGAATGTCAATCACAATTTGGTTACAATTATACTTATCAATTAGATCAATACTGATCAATTAGAATTATTTTGATAGGCTTCTTCCTAGATCTGACTAGATTGTCACAGTTTTAATCCATGATGAGGCTGATGAGGTGTTCTACTAGGAGTAGGAGAAAGGACAGCACTTTCTGTTTCTTGCTCACTTTTGCTGTCCTATTAACAGTTGTATTACTGTCTTCAGTCTGCAATTACCTTACAGGAAGCTTTATGTAAGTCTCTTGTTCAGTTTATTAAAGTTAATCAAAAACAAGTAACATAATTTACAAAAATGCTTTATTAGGCACTTATATATTACAATATATACATACTATGATGCATTAATGCATAGTGCATGCATAGAATGTTTGGTGTGTCATTGATAACCTTCTGTATTGTAGAACTCCTTCCCTTGGTATATATCACAGAACATGCACCAAGTTTGAGTGCTGGTCTGAAAGCATATTTTGGATATTTTACAAATTTATTTAAGTGAGCTTTGTTTTCTAAGTATAGATTAATACTGGGCACATTCTCCTAAAACTCCTCACTTTGGAGACTAATGCTTTGATTTACATATTTTTAATATAGTTCTCCTTTCAGCATTGCAAAGTCACGGAGGACAGTTTATTAAACTTTGCATCTGTTGTGCCTAGTGCAGAACTCGACACACATCATGCACTTAGTAAATTTCTTGGATGAATGAATGAAAAGTATTGACATTTCACCTTACTAAAAACATCTAAGTCTGGGCACAGTGGCTCATGCCTGTAAGCGCAGCACTTTGGGAGGCTGAGGCAGGAGGATCCCTTGAGGCCAAGAATTCAAGACCAATCTGTGCAACACAGTGAGACTTTGTCACCACAAAAATATTTTTTAAAATAATTAGCTAGGCATGATGGCACACACCTTTAGTTCTAGCTACTCAGGAGGCTGTGGTGACAGGATCACCTGAGCCCAGGAATTCAAGGCCACAGTGAGACAAGATGGCACCACTGCACTTCAGCCTAAGTGACAGAGTGAGACTGTCTCTCTCTCTCTCTCCATATATATATATATATAATATATATATATATATATATATACACACACACACACACACATAAAATACACCTAGAGATATATAAATTTCTCTCTATATAAAAGTAACCTTTATCATTCTGATTAAGATTTTATATAGATGTATTATATATAATATATAATACATCTATTATATATAATATATATAGATGTATTATATATTATATATAATAGATGTATTATATATTATATATAATACATTCTATATAATATATAATTATATAATATATAATTATATATATTATATTATATTATATTATATATTATATATTATATTGTTATATAATATATAATATATAATTATATAATACATCTATATAATATATATAGATGTATCTATATTATATATAATAGATGTATTATATATTATATATAATACATTCTATATAATATATAATAGATGTATTATATATAATATATAATAGATGTATTATATAATAGATGTATTATATATAATATATAATAGATGTATTATATATATATATACACCACACACATATATACCTATAAGAGAGAGGGAGAGAGTTACAAGTAGTCATAGTTTCATCAACCAGCAGCTTATAGAAAACAGTATATTTCAGTGAAAATGGCTGGTGAGTAATATTAATTTTTTTATTGTTATTTATCACTTCCTCATTGTATATCATCTTATAGAAATGACAACAGCCCTCAGCATGCTCTGTCCTGAACCACTTTATGTCAGTTTCCATGAATATTTCTTTACAGGTTCTCACTCTAGACTACTGTCTTTCCAATGATTTTTCCTATCTACTGACTCGCTATTTGAGGAAAAAGTATTACCGTTTCACTGTGTCATATTTTATTTATGTAAAGATAAAAACATCCTTATATTAAAGTTATTTGTAACATTTTGTGGAGATATGTCATTGTACATAAAATGAAGAATTTAGTATCATTATTTCAGGTGCTTACTAGGTTTACCATATGCCAGATTAGATATGAGCTAGACTTTAAGTCCTGCAGTTTCAGGAAGTGCTAATAATAATGATAATAAATGATATTTGACGGCCATTTTCTGTGGTCATCCTAAGAACTTTACATGCCATGGAATAGAGCCTACAATTATTTACGCTTTCCATATGAAGAAACTGAGTCCCAGAAGGATTAAGTAGTTTGCCAAAGTCACATAATTACCATGTGGCAGAGGCTGCTTTCACACCCATGGCATCCGAATCTAGAATCTGTGATTTTAGGCGCTAAGTTTTCAACTTTCTTGGACTGCTATCCCCAATTAGCTACCGTGAGTATCTGATGTACTAATCAAAACCCTATTGGTAATGCTACTGAGAACAAGTTTTTGTTCCACCAGATGGAGTCCTGTGACAATCTGAAGATGGCCACCTCATAGGAGTATTGAGTAAATCTGACTCCCCACCCACATGTTTACTAGCAAGACTAGGAATTACTCCAATTAACAGTGGAAATGTAACAATCTTTTTTTTTTTTTGAGGTGGAGTCTCACCCTGTCTCCCAGGCTGGAGTGCAGTGGTACAATCTTGGTTCAGTGCAACCTCTGCCTCCCGGGTTCAGGCAATTCTCCTGCATCAGCCTCCCAAGTAGCTGGGACTACAGGTGCACACCAGCACGCCCAGCTAATTTTTGAATTTTTTAGTAGAAACGGGGCTTCATCATGTTGGCCAGGCTGGTCTCGAACTCCTGACCTCATGATCTGCCTGCCTCAGCCACCCTGGGATTATAGGCGTGAGCCACCGCGTCTGGCCAGCAGTACTTTTAAATAACAAATACACTAAGAAATATTTATTTACTAAAATAAAGCCAACATTTTGATGAGTGGCATTTTATTATTTTTCTGAACTTTCACTCTCCTGTTGGAGACCAAACTCCAGAATACAGAAAACATAGCTCTTTTTTCTTTTTGTGTCTCTTGCTTCCTCACACAGCACCAAGTACAATACCTGCACATTCTCGAATGGTTAGCAATGGATTATACATTTTACTTTGTCTTCTTTGATTTTCTTAGTAGTCACATTAAAGGGAGTTAGTATGTTCCTAGGAAGTGCCTGACAATAGATGAATGTAGGGATGGATGAACAAAGGAACACTGTGAAACCCAGTTACCCTAAGCCTGTTGGACCAAGTTGAAGCTTTCTTATTCAGATTCGCCCTTTAAACTATTAAAATATGAGTAAACATAAGGAAATCGCCCATCAGCCATTTCTTAATCAGTATAAAACAAACACTCAGGAACTGTCTCTTCAGCTCTCAGCTAAGAATGACTGAGTAAAAACTGTGACTTCACTGGGAGATGTGAGAGAATTATAAGCCCAAGTCAGGAGGGCAGCTGCCTGCACAGTTTTACATTTCTCCAGACAGTAGACATCACATATATTTATGGGCTTTGGAGCAGAGTACTCTGTAATGCAATTTTAGCTCATCTAATTGAAAAAGAAAAATGGGGACTGTTTCCCAGGCATGTCTGCGTAAGTGTTCCCTGAATCCATGGTATTTGTATCAATAGAGGAAGTCATGGAGGTAAATTGAATTTATAGACTTGTGAAGAATAAATCAATTTCCCATGGAAAAACCCTAATACCAGAGCCCATACATAAGCTTCCTCCTTGGCTATTTTATTTGTGCTTGCTTAGAGCATTGTAACAAAACAGAGAATTGTGGCAAGTCTTATTGAGTCATTTTGGGCAATGAGACCATTTGAAAGATTTACTCGAATCACGGGAATTTTCTATTTCCACAATAGTGCCTTGGCTATACAGCAAGCTATGGAATTCCCATAATTTTTACTTGGCTTTGGATTTTAAAAAAAAATCACTCTTAGGAAATTAAAATGAAGGGGAAAAAAAAGGAGAGGACTTTTAACAATTTGCCTTTCTAACATTAGTGGCAAACTCCTTCTTACATTCTCTAAGGGTTTACCTTTTTTTTTAGATTAAAAGACACTTTCAAGATATAGAGGAAGCATGAAATTTGGAAGGCCTGTGTTGAACCAAATGACTAAAATGAACAACATCCGCATCTTAAAACAATAGACATCTTTCCATATTGCACCAGGCGGGGCTGCAGCTTGAAACAGATGGTACAGGTCCGAAGGGCTGAGGGAAGATCGATAGCAGAACTGCTCACACATGTGTGGGCTCAGCTAAGCATAAGGCGGTGAAACATGCCAGAGCCAGCAACCCTCAGCCTGTAAGGGGTGAGAGAAAAGGGGCTGCCACCAGGAATAGGATGCAGCTATAGAATAGGGCCACGTAGACCAAGCTGGCTGGGGCTGGCCAAGTCAGGATGGGGGAGGTGGGAGAAAATGCCCTTTTCCTTCCTGTCTATTCATTTTCCAGTGTCTCGCTGGCATCTCCCATTGTCTAAACCCACCAGAAGTTTGACGTGTGAGAGGGTAAGGGTTAACTTGTGCAAGACTGAAACCTGGAGGTTAATCACCAATTAAAAAAAAAGAAAAAAAAAAGCTGGCCTCCTTCAACATTCCTTGGGAAACTGGCCATTGCACAGTTCTT